>NC_086446.1:111816062-111923562 GCF_028390025.1 Pseudophryne corroboree | reverse complement strand
AGAACGGTGTTGGCAGTATAAAAATATCTACAGCACCTTGTATTCCCAGGTGGTCTCCCATCCAAGTACTAACCAGGCCCAACACTGCTTAGCTTCCAAGATCAGATGAGATTGGGCATATCCAGTGTGGTGTGGATGTAGATGAACTTTGTGGTTTCTGTTAGAACTTTTCTACTTCTAACTACTGGTTTATAAATGAATACGTTTAAAATGGAATGCATCAACAGAACGGTGTTGGCAGTATAATATTATCTACAGCACCTTGTATTCCCAGGTGGTTTCCCATCCAAGTACTAACCAGGCCCAACACTGCTTAGCTTCCAAGATCAGATGAGATTGGGCGTATCCAGTGTGGTGTGGCTGTAGATGAGCTTTATGGTTTCTGTTAGAACTTTTCTACTTCTAACTACTGGTTCATAAATGAATACGTTTGAAAATGGAATGCATCAACAGAACGGTGTTGGCAGTATAAAAATATCTACAGCACCTTGTATTCCCAGGTGGTCTCCCATCCAAGTACTAACCAGGCCCAACACTGCTTAGCTTTCAAGATCATATGAGATTGGGCGTATCCAGTGTGGTGTGGCTGTAGATGAGCTTTGTGGTTTCTGTTAGAACTTTTCTACTTCTAACTACTGGTTCATAAATGAATACGTTTGAAAATGGAATGCATCAACAGAACGGTGTTGGCAGTATAAAAATATCTACAGCACCTTGTATTCCCAGGTGGTCTCCCATCCAAGTACTAACCAGGCCCAACACTGCTTAGCTTCCAAGATCAGATGAGATTGGGCGTATCCAGTGTGGTGTGGCTGTAGATGAGCTTTGTGGTTTCTGTTTGAACTTTTCTACTTCTAACTACTGGTTCATAAATTAATACATTTGAAAATTGAATGCATCAACAGAACGGTGTTGGCAGTATAAAAATATCTACAGCACCTTGTATTCACAGGTGGTCTCCCATCCAAGTACTAACCAGGCCCAACACTGCTTAGCTTCCAAGATCAGATGAGATTGGGCGTATCCAGTGTGGTGTTGCTGTAGATGAACTTTCTGGTTTCTGTTAGAACTTTTCTACTTCTAACTACTGGTTCATAAATGAATACGTTTTAAAATGGAATGCATCAATAGAACGGTGTTGGCAGTATAAAATTATCTACAGCACCTTGTATTCCCAGGTGGTCTCCCATCCAAGTACTAACCAGGCCCAACACTGCTTAGCTTCCAAGATCAGATGAGAATGGGCGTATCCAGTGTGGTGTGGCTGTAGATGAGCTTTGTGGTTTCTGTTAGAACTTTTCTACTTCTAACTACTGGTTCATAAATGAATACGTTTGAAAATGGAATGCATCAACAGAACGGTGTTGGCAGTATAAAAATATCTACAGCACCTTGTATTCCCAGGTGGTCTCCCATCCAAGTACTAACCAGGCCCAACACTGCTTAGCTTCCAAGATCAGATGAGATTGGGCGTATCCAGTGTGGTGTGGCTGTAGATGAGCTTTGTGGTTTCTGTTTGAACTTTTCTACTTCTAACTACTGGTTCATAAATGAATATGTTTAAAAATGGAATGCATCAACAGAACGGTGTTGGCAGTATAAAAATATCTACAGCACCTTGTATTCCCAGGTGGTCTCCCATCCAAGTACTAAACAGGCCCAACACTACTTAGCTTCCAAGATCAGATGAGATTGGGCGTATCCAGTGTGGTGTGGCTGTAGATGAGCTTTGTGGTTTCTGTTTGAACTTTTCTACTTCTAACTACTGGTTCATATATGAATAAATTTGAAAATTAAATGCATCAACAGAACGGTGTTGGCAGTATAAAAATATCTACAGCACCTTGTATTCCCAGGTGGTCTCCCATCCAAGTACTAACCAGGCCCAGCACTGCTTAGCTTCCAATATCAGATGAGATTGGGCGTATCCAGTGTGGTGTGGCTGAAGATGAACTTTGTGGTTTCTGTTAGAACTTTTCTACTTCTAACTACTGGTTCATAAATGAATACGTTTTAAAATGGAATGCATCAACAGAACGGTGTTGGCAGTATAAAATTATCTACAGCACCTTGTATTCCCAGGTGGTCTCCCATCCAAGTACTAACCAGGCCCAACACTGCTTAGCTTCCAAGATCAGATGAGATTGGGCGTATCCAGTGTGGTGTGGCTGTAGATGAGCTTTGTGGTTTCTGTTTGAACTTTTCTACTTCTAACTACTGGTTCATAAATGAATACATTTGAAAATTGAATGCATCAACAGAACGGTGTTGGCAGTATAAAAATATCTACAGCACCTTGTATTCCCAGGTGGTCTCCCATCCAAGTACTAACCAGGCCCAGCACTGCTTAGCTTCCAAGATCAGATGAGATTGGGCGTATCCAGTGTGGTGTGGCTGTAGATGAGCTTTGTGGTTTCTGTTAGAACTTTTCTACTTCTAACTACTGGTTCATAAATGAATACGTTTAAAAATGGAATGCATCAACAGAACTGTGTTGGCAGTATAAAAATATCTACAGCACCTTGTATTCCCAGGTGGTCTCCCATCCAAGTACTAATCAGGCCCAACACTGCTTAGCTTCCAAGATCAGATGAGATTGGGCGTATCCAGTGTGGTGTGGCTGTAGATGAGCTTTATGGTTTCTGTTAGAACTTTTCTACTTCTAACTACTGGTTCATAAATGAATACGTTTAAAAATGGAATGCATCAACAGAACGGTGTTGGCAGTATAAAAATATCTACAGCACCTTGTATTCCCAGGTGGTCTCCCATCCAAGTACTAACCAGGCCCAACACTGCTTAGCTTCCAAGATCAGATGAGATTGGGCGTATCCAGTGTGGTGTGGCTGTAGATGAGCTTTGTGGTTTCTGTTAGAACTTTTCTACTTCTAACTACTGGTTCATAAATGAATACGTTTGAAAATGGAATGCATCAACAGAACGGTGTTGGCAGTATAAAAATATCTACAGCACCTTGTATTCCCAGGTGGTCTCCCATCCAAGTACTAACCAGGCCCAACACTGCTTAGCTTCCAAGATCAGATGAGATTGGGTGTATCCAGTGTGGTGTGGCTGTAGATGAGCTTTGTGGTTTCTGTTTGAACTTTTCTACTTCTAACTACTGGTTCATATGTGAATACATTTGAAAATTGAATGCATCAACAGAACGTTGTTGGCAGTATAAAAATATCTACAGCACCTTGTATTCCCAGGTGGTCTCCCATCCAAGTACTAACCAGGCCCAGCACTGCTTAGCTTCCAAGATCAGATGAGATTGGGTGTATCCAGTGTGGTGTGGCTGTAGATGAACTTTGTGGTTTCTGTTAGAACTTTTCTACTTCTAACTACTGGTTCATAAATGAATACGTTTTAAAATGGAATGCATCAACAGAACGGTGTTGGCAGTATAAAATTATCTACAGCACCTTGTATTCCCAGGTGGTCTCCCATCCAAGTACTAACCAGGCCCAACACTGCTTAGCTTCCAAGATCAGATGAGATTGGGCGTATCCAGTGTGGTGTGGCTGTAGATGAGCTTTATGGTTTCTGTTAGAACTTTTCTACTTCTAACTACTGGTTCATAAATGAATGCATTTGAAATGGAATGCATCAACAGAACGGTGTTGGCAGTATAAAAATATCTACAGCACCTTGTATTCCCAGGTGGTCTCCCATCCAAGTACTAACCAGGCCCAACACTGCTTAGCTTCCAAGATCAGATGAGAATGGGCGTATCCAGTGTGGTGTGGCTGTAGATGAGCTTTGTGGTTTCTGTTAGAACTTTTCTACTTCTAACTACTGGTTCATAAATGAATACGTTTGAAAATGGAATGCATCAACAGAACGGTGTTGGCAGTATAAAATTATCTACAGCACCTAGTATTCCCAGGTGGTCTCCCATCCAAGTACTAACCAGGCCCAACACTGCTTAGCTTCCAAGATCAAATGAGATTGGGCGTATCCAGTGTGGTGTGGCTGTAGAAGAGCTTTTTGGTTTCTGTTAGTACTTTTCTACTTCTAACTACTGGTTCATAAATGAATAAGTTTGAAAATGGATTGCATCAACAGAACGGTGTTGGTAGTATAAAAATTTCTACAGCACCTTGTATTCCCAGGTGGTCTCCCATCCAAGTACTAACCAGGCCCAACACTGTTTAGCTTCCAAGATCAGATGAGATTGGGCGTATCGAGTGTGGTGTGGCTGTAGATGAGCTTTGCAGTTTCTGTTAGAACTTTTCTACTTTTAACTACTGGTTCATAAATGAATACATTTGAAAATGGAATGCATCAACAGAACGGTGTTGGCAGTATAAAAATATCTACAGCACCTTATATTCCCAGGTGGTCTCCCATCCAAGTACTAACCAGGCCCAACACTGCTTAGCTTCCAAGATCAGATGAGATTGGGCGTATCCAGTGTGGTGTGGCTGTAGATGAGCTTTGTGGTTTCTGTTAGAACTTTTCTACTTCTAACTACTGGTTCATAAATGAATAGGTTTGAAAATGGAATGCATCAACAGAACGGTGTTGGCAGTATAAAAATATCTACAGCACCTACGTATTCCCAGGTGGTCTCCCATCCAAGTACTAACCAGACCCAACACTGCTTAGCTTCCAAGATCAGATGAGATTGGGCAAATCCAGTGTGGTGTGGCTGTAGAAGAGCTTTATGGTTTCTGTTAGTACTTTTCTACTTCTAACTACTGGTTCATAAATGAATACGTTTGAAAATGGAATGCATCAACAGAACGGTGTTGGTAGTACAAAAATATCTACAGCACCTTGTATTCCCAGGTGGTCTCCCATCCAAGTACTAACCAGGCCCAACACTGCTTAGCTTCCAAGATCAGATGAGATTGGGCATATCCAGTGTGGTGTGGCTATAGAAGAGCTTTATGGTTTCTGTTAGTACTTTTCTACTTCTAACTACTGGTTCATAAATGAATAAGTTTGAAAATGGAATGCATCAACAGAACGGTGTTGGTAGTATAAAAATATCTACAGCACCTTGTATTCCCAGGTGGTCTCCCATCCAAGTACTAACCAGGCCCAACACTGCTTAGCTTCCAAGATCAGATGAGATTGGGCGTATCCAGTGTGGTGTGGCTGTAGATGAGCTTTGTGGTTTCTGTTTGAACTTTTCTACTTCTAACTACTGGTTCATAAATGAATACATTTGAAAATGGAATGCATCAACAGAACGGTGTTGGCAGTATAAAAATATCTACAGCACCTTGTATTCCCAGGTGGTCTCCCATGCAAGTACTAACCAGACCCAACACTGCTTAGCTTCCAAGATCAGATGAGATTGGGCATATCCAGTGTGGTGTGGCTGTAGATGAGCTTTGTGGTTTCTGTTTGAACTTTTCTACTTCTAACTACTGGTTCATAAATGAATACATTTGAAAATTGAATACATCAACAGAACGGTGTTGGCAGTATAAAAATATCTACAGCACCTTTTATTCCTAGGTGGTCTCCCATCCAAGTACTAACCAGACCCAACACTGCTTAGCTTCCAAGATCAGATGAGATTGGGCGTATTCAGTGTGGTGTGGCTGTAGATGAGCTTTATGGTTTCTGTTAGAACTTTTCTACTTCTAACTACTGGTTCATAAATGAATACGTTTGAAAATGGAATGCATCAACAGAACGGTGTACGTAGTATAAAAATATCTACAGCACCTTGTTTTCCCAGGTGGTCTCCCATCCAAGTACTAATCAGGCCCAACACTGCTTAGCTTCCTAGATCAGATGAGATTGGGCGTATCCAGTGTGGTGTGGCTGTAGATAAGCTTTGTGGTTTCTGTTAGAACTTTTCTACTTCTAACTACTGGTTCATAAATGAATACGTTTGAAAATGGAATGCATCAACAGAACGGTGTTGGCAGTATAAAAATATCTACAGCACCTATGTATTCCCAGGTGGTCTCCCATCCAAGTACTGACCAGGACCAACACTGCTTAGCTTTCAAGATCAGATGAGATTGGGCATATCCAGTGTGGTGTGGCTGTAGAAGAGCTTTATGGTTTCTGTTAGTACTTTTCTACTTCTAACTACTGGTTCATAAATGAATACGTTTGAAAATGGAATGCATCAACAGAACGGTGTTGATAGTATAAAAATATCTACAGCACCTTGTATTCCCAGGTGGTATCCCATCCAAGTACTAACCAGGCCCAACACTGCTTAGCTTCCAAGATCAGATGAGATTGGGCGTATCCAGTGTGGTGTTGCTGTAGATGAACTTTCTGGTTTCTGTTAGAACTTTTCTACTTCTAACTACTGGTTCATAAATGAATACATTTTAAAATGGAATGCATCAACAGAACGGTGTTGGCAGTATAAAATTATCTACAGCATCTTGTATTCCCAGGTGGTCTCCCATCCAAGTACTAACCAGGACCAACACTGCTTAGCTTCCAAGATCAGATGAGATTGGGCATATCCAGTGTGGTGTGGCTGTAGATGAGCTTTGTGGTTTCTGTTAGAACTTTTCTACTTCTAACTACTGGTTCATAAATGAATACGTTTGAAAATGGAATGCATCAACAGAACGGTGTTGATAGTATAAAAATATCTACAGCACCTTGTATTCCCAGGTGGTATCCCATCCAAGTACTAACCAGGCCCAGCACTGCTTAGCTTCCAAGATCAGATGAGATTGGGCGTATCCAGTGTGGTGTGGCTGTAGATGAGCTTTGTGGTTTCTGTTTGAACTTTTCTACTTCTAACTACTGGTTCATAAATGAATACATTTGAAAATTGAATACATCAACAGAACGGTGTTGGCAGTATAAAAATATCTACAGCACCTTGTATTCCCAGGTGGTCTCCCATCCAAGTACTAACCAGGCCCAACACTGCTTAGCTTCCAAGATCAGATGAGATTGGGCGTATCCAGTGTGGTGTGGCTGTAGATGAGCTTTGCAGTTTCTGTTAGAACTTTTCTACTTCTAACTACTGGTTCATAAATGAATACATTTGAAAATGGAATGCATCAACAGAACAGTGTTGGCAGTATAAAAATATCTACAGCACCTTGTATTCCAAAGTGGTCTCCCATCCAATTACTAACCAGGCCCAACACTGCTTAGCTTCCAAGATCAGATGAGATTGGGCATATCCAGTGTGGTGTGGCTGTAGATAAGCTTTGTGGTTTCTGTTAGAACTTTTCTACTTCTAACTACTGGTTCATAAATGAATAAGTTTTAAAATGGAATGCATCAACAGAACGGTGTTGGCAGTATAAAATTATCTACAGCACCTAGTATTCCCAGGTGGTCTCCCATCCAAGTACTAACCAGGCCCAACACTGCTTAGCTTCCAAGATCAGATGAGATTGGGCGTATCCAGTGTGGTGTAGCTGTAGAAGAGCTTTATGGTTTCTGTTAGTACTTTTCTACTTCTAACTACTGGTTCATAAATGAATAAGTTTGAAAATGGAATGCATCAACAGAACGGTGTTGGTAGTATAAAAATTTCTACAGCACCTTGTATTCCCAGGTGGTCTCCCATCCAAGTACTAACCAGGCCCAACACTGCTTAGCTTACTAGATCAGATGAGATTGGGCATATCCAGTGTGGTGTGGCTATAGATGAGCTTTGTGGTTTCTGTTAGAACTTTTCTACTTCTAACTACTGGTTCATAAATGAATACGTTTGAAAATGGAATGCATCAACAGAACGGTGTTGGCAGTATAAAATTATCTACAGCACTTATGTATTCCCAGGTGGTCTCCCATCCAAGTACTAACCAGGCCCAACACTGCTTAGCTTCTAAGATCAGATGAGATTGGACATATCCAGTGTGGTGTGGCTGTAGAAGAGCTTTATGGTTTCTGTTAGAACTTTTCTACTTCTAACTACTGGTTCATAAATGAATATGTTTTAAAATGGAATGCATCAACAGAACGGTGTTGGCAGTATAAAATTATCTACAGCACCTTGTATTCCCAGGTGGTCTCCCATTCAAGTACTAACCAGGCCCAACACTGCTTAGCTTCCAAGATCAGATGAGATTGGGCATATCCAGTGTGGTGTGGCTGTAGAAGAGCATTATGGTTTCTGTTAGTACTTTTCTACTTCTAACTACTGGTTCATAAATGAATACGTTTGAAAATGGAATGCATCAACAGAACGGTGTTGGTAGTATAAAAATATCTACAGCACCTTGTATTCCCAGGTGGTCTCCCATCCAAGTACTAACCAGGCCCAACACTGCTTAGCTTCCAAGATCAGATGAGATTGGGCGTATCCAGTGTGGTGTGGCTGTAGATGAAATTTGTGGTTTCTGAAGGAACTTTTCTACTTCTAACTACTGGTTCATAAATGAATAAGTTTTAAAATGGAATGCATCAACAGAACGGTGTTGGCAGTATAAAAATATCTACAGCACCTTGTATTCCCAGGTGGTCTCCCATCCAAGTACTAACCAGGGCCAACACTGCATAGCTTCCAAGATCAGATGAGCTTGGGCGTATCCAATGTGGTGTGGCTATAGATGAACTTTGTGGTTTCTGTTAGAACTTTTCTACTTCTAACTACTGGTTCATAAATGAATACGTTTTAAAATGGAATGCATCAACAGAACGGTGTTGGCAGTATAAAAATATCTACAGCACCTTGTATTCCCAGGTGGTCTCCCATCCAAGTACTAACCAGGCCCAACACTGCTTAGCTT
This sequence comes from Pseudophryne corroboree, assembly GCF_028390025.1. Lineage (NCBI taxonomy): Eukaryota > Metazoa > Chordata > Amphibia > Anura > Myobatrachidae > Pseudophryne > Pseudophryne corroboree. The sequence goes on along the minus strand of NC_086446.1, from coordinate 111,914,878 downwards.
CCAAGATCAGATGAGATTGGGCGTACCCAGTGTGGTGTGGCTGTAGATGAGCTTTGTGGTTTCTGTTAGAACTTTTCTACTACTAACTACTGGTTCATAAATGAATACGTTTGAAAATGGAATGCATCAACAGAACGGTGTTGGCAGTATAAAAATATCTACAGCACCTTGTATTCCCAGGTGGTCTCCCATCCAAGTACTAACCAGGCCCAACACTGCTTAGTTTCCAAGATCAGATGAGATTGGGCGTATCCAGTGTGGTGTGGCTGTAGATGAGCTTTGTGGTTTCTGTTTGAACTTTTCTACTTCTAACTACTGGTTCATATATGAATACATTTGAAAATTGAATGCATCAACAGAACGTTGTTGGCAGTATAAAAATATCTACAGCACCTTGTATTCCCAGGTGGTCTCCCATCCAAGTACTAACCAGGCCCAGCACTGCTTAGCTTCCAAGATCAGATGAGATTGGGTGTATCCAGTGTGGTGTGGCTGTAGATGAACTTTGTGGTTTCTGTTAGAACTTTTCTGCTTCTAACTACTGGTTCATAAATGAATACGTTTTAAAATGGAATGCATCAACAGAACGGTGTTGGCAGTATAAAATTATCTACAGCAACTTGTATTCCCAGGTGGTCTCCCATCCAAGTACTAACCAGGCCCAACACTGCTTAGCTTCCAAGATCAGATGAGATTGGGCGTATCCAGTGTGGTGTGGCTGTAGATGAGCTTTATGGTTTCTGTTAGAACTTTTCTACTTCTAACTACTGGTTCATAAATGAATGCATTTGAAATGGAATGCATCAACAGAATGGTGTTGGCAGTATAAAAATATCTACAGCACCTTGTATTCCCAGGTGGTCTCCCATCCAAGTACTAACCAGGCCCAACACTGCTTAGCTTCCAAGATCAGATGAGAATGGGCGTATCCAGTGTGGTGTGGCTGTAGATGAGCTTTGTGGTTTCTGTTAGAACTTTTCTACTTCTAACTACTGGTTCATAAATGAATACGTTTGAAAATGGAATGCATCAACAGAACGGTGTTGGCAGTATAAAATTATCTACAGCACCTAGTATTCCCAGGTGATCTCCCATCCAAGTACTAACCAGGCCCAACACTGCTTAGCTTCCAAGATCAAATGAGATCGGGCGTATCCAGTGTGCTGTGGCTGTAGAAGAGCTTTTTGGTTTCTGTTAGTACTTTTCTACTTCTAACTACTGGTTCATAAATGAATAAGTTTGAAAATGGATTGCATCAACAGAACGGTGTTGGTAGTATAAAAATTTCTACAGCACCTTGTATTCCCAGGTGGTCTCCCATCCAAGTACTAACCAGGCCCAACACTGCTTAGCTTCCAAGATCAGATGAGATTGGGCGTATCCAGTGTAGTGTGGCTGTAGATGATCTTTGTCGTTTCTGTTAGAACTTTTCTACTTCTAACTACTGGTTCATAAATGAATATGTTTGAAAATGGAATGCATCAACAGAACGGTGTTGGTAGTATAACAATATCTACAGCACCTTGTATTCCCAGGTGGTCTCCCATCCAAGTACTAACCAGGCCCAACACTGTTTAGCTTCCAAGATCAGATGAGATTGGGCGTATCGAGTGTGGTGTGGCTGTAGATGAGCTTTGCAGTTTCTGTTAGAACTTTTCTACTTCTAACTACTGGTTCATAAATGAATACATTTGAAAATGGAATGCATCAACAGAACGGTGTTGGCAGTTTAAAAATATCTACAGCACCTTATATTCCCAGGTGGTCTCCCATCCAAGTACTAACCAGGCCCAACACTGCTTAGCTTCCAAGATCAGATGAGATTGGGCGTATCCAGTGTGGTGTGGCTGTAGATGAGCTTTGTGGTTTCTGTTAGAACTTTTCTACTTCTAACTACTGGTTCATAAATGAATAGGTTTGAAAATGGAATGCATCAACAGAACGGTGTTGGCAGTATAAAAATATCTACAGCACCTACGTATTCCCAGGTGGTCTCCCATCCAAGTACTAACCAGACCCAACACTGCTTAGCTTCCAAGATCAGATGAGATTGGGCAAATCCAGTGTGGTGTGGCTGTAGAAGAGCTTTATGGTTTCTGTTAGTACTTTTCTACTTCTAACTACTGGTTCATAAATGAATACGTTTGAAAATGGAATGCATCAACAGAACGGTGTTGGTAGTACAAAAATATCTACAGCACCTTGTATTCCCAGGTGGTCTCCCATCCAAGTACTAACCAGGCCCAACACTGCTTAGCTTCCAAGATCAGATGAGATTGGGCATATCCAGTGTGGTGTGGCTATAGAAGAGCTTTATGGTTTCTGTTAGTACTTTTCTACTTCTAACTACTGGTTCATAAATGAATAAGTTTGAAAATGGAATGCATCAACAGAACGGTGTTGGTAGTATAAAAATATCTACAGCACCTTGTATTCCCAGGTGGTCTCCCATCCAAGTACTAACCAGGCCCAACACTGCTTAGCTTCCAAGATCAGATGAGATTGGGCGTATCCAGTGTGGTGTGGCTGTAGATGAGCTTTGTGGTTTCTGTTTGAACTTTTCTACTTCTAACTACAGGTTCATAAATGAATACATTTGAAAATTGAATGCATCAACAGAACGGTGTTGGCAGTATAAAAATATCTACAGCACCTTGCATTCCCAGGTGGTCTCCCATCCAAGTACTAACCAGACCCAACACTGTTTAGCTTCCAAGATCAGATGAGATTGGGCATATCCAGTGTGGTGTGGCTGTAGATGAGCTATATGGTTTCTGTTAGAACTTTTCTACTTCTAACTACTGGTTCATAAATGAATACGTTTGAAAATGGAATGCATCAACAGAACGGTGTACGTAGTATAAAAATATCTACAGCACGTTGTTTTCCCAGGTGGTCTCCCATCCAAGTACTAATCAGGCCCAACACTGCTTAGCTTCCTAGATCAGATGAGATTGGGCGTATCCAGTGTGGTGTGGCTGTACATAAGCTTTGTGGTTTCTGTTAGAACTTTTCTACTTCTAACTACTGGTTCATAAATGAATACGTTTGAAAATGGAATGCATCAACAGAACGGTGTTGGCAGTATAAAAATATCTACAGCACCTATGTATTCCCAGGGGGTCTCCCATCCAAGTACTGACCAGGACCAACACTGCTTAGCTTTTAAGATCAGATGAGATTGGGCATATCCAGTGTGGTGTGGCTGTAGAAGAGCTTTATGGTTTCTGTTAGTACTTTTCTACTTCTAACTACTGGTTCATAAATGAATACGTTTGAAAATGGAATGCATCAACAGAACGGTATTGGTAGTATAAAAATATCTACAGCACCTTGTATTCCCAAGTGGTCTCCCATCCAAGTACTAACCAGGCCCAACACTGCTTAGCTTCCAAGATCAGATGAGATTGGGCGTATCCAGTGTGGTGTGGCTGTAGATGAGCTTTGTGGTTTCTGTTTGAACTTTTCTACTTCTAACTACTGGTTCATAAATGAATACATTTGAAAATTGAATACATCAACAGAACGGTGTTGGCAGTATAAAAATATCTACAGCACCTTGTATTCCCAGGTGGTCTCCCATCCAAGTACTAACCAGACCCAACACTGCTTAGCTTCCAAGATCAGATGAGATTGGGCGTATCCAGTGTGGTGTGGCTGTAGATGAGCTTTATGGTTTCTGTTAGAACTTTTCTACTTCTAACTACTGGTTCATAAATGAATACGTTTGAAAATGGAATGCATCAACAGAACGGTGTACGTAGTATAAAAATATCTACAGCACCTTGTTTTCCCAGGTGGTCTCCCATCCAAGTACTAATCAGGCCCAATACTGCTTAGCTTCCTAGATCAGATGAGATTGGGCGTATCCAGTGTGGTGTGGCTGTAGATAAGCTTTGTGGTTTCTGTTAGAACTTTTCTACTTCTAACTACTGGTTCATAAATGAATACGTTTGAAAATGGAATGCATCAACAGAACGGTGTTGGCAGTATAATAATATCTACAGCACCTATGTATTCCCAGGTGGTCTCCCATCCAAGTACTGACCAGGACCAACACTGCTTAGCTTTTAAGATCAGATGAGATTGGGCATATCCAGTGTGGTGTGGCTGTAGAAGAGCTTTATGGTTTCTGTTAGTACTTTTCTACTTCTAACTACTGGTTCATAAATGAATACGTTTGAAAATGGAATGCATCAACAGAACGGTATTGGTAGTATAAAAATATCTACAGCACCTTGTATTCCCAAGTGGTCTCCCATCCAAGTACTAACCAGGCCCAACACTGCTTAGCTTCCAAGATCAGATGAGATTGGGCGTATCCAGTGTGGTGTGGCTGTAGATGAGCTTTGTGGTTTCTGTTTGAACTTTTCTACTTCTAACTACTGGTTCATAAATGAATACATTTGAAAATTGAATACATCAACAGAACGGTGTTGGCAGTATAAAAATATCTACAGCACCTTGTATTCCCAGGTGGTCTCCCATCCAAGTACTAACCAGACCCAACACTGCTTAGCTTCCAAGATCAGATGAGATTGGGCGTATCCAGTGTGGTGTGGCTGTAGATGAGCTTTATGGTTTCTGTTAGAACTTTTCTACTTCTAACTACTGGTTCATAAATGAATACGTTTGAAAATGGAATGCATCAACAGAACGGTGTACGTAGTATAAAAATATCTACAGCACCTTGTTTTCCCAGGTGGTCTCCCATCCAAGTACTAATCAGGCCCAACACTGCTTAGCTTCCTAGATCAGATGAGATTGGGCGTATCCAGTGTGGTGTGGCTGTAGATAAGCTTTGTGGTTTCTGTTAGAACTTTTCTACTTCTAACTACTGGTTCATAAATGAATACGTTTGAAAATGGAATGCATCAACAGAACGGTGTTGGCAGTATAAAAATATCTACAGCACCTATGTATTCCCAGGTGGTCTCCCATCCAAGTACTGACCAGGACCAACACTGCTTAGCTTTCAAGATCAGATGAGATTGGGCATATCCAGTGTGGTGTGGCTGTAGAAGAGCTTTATGGTTTCTGTTAGTACTTTTCTACTTCTAACTACTGGTTCATAAATGAATACGTTTGAAAATGGAATGCATCAACAGAACGGTGTTGATAGTATAAAAATATCTACAGCACCTTGTATTCCCAGGTGGTATCCCATCCAAGTACTAACCAGGCCCAACACTGCTTAGCTTCCAAGATCAGATGAGATTGGGCGTATCCAGTGTTGTGTTGCTGTAGATGAACTTTCTGGTTTCTGTTAGAACTTTTCTACTTCTAACTACTGGTTCATAAATGAATACATTTTAAAATGGAATGCATCAACAGAACGGTGTTGGCAGTATAAAATTATCTACAGCATCTTGTATTCCCAGGTGGTCTCCCATCCAAGTACTAACCAGGATCAACACTGCTTAGCTTCCAAGATCAGATGAGATTGGGCATATCCAGTGTGGTGTGGCTGTAGATGAGCTTTGTGGTTTCTGTTAGAACTTTTCTACTTCTAACTACTGGTTCATAAATGAATACGTTTGAAAATGGAATGCATCAACAGAACGTGTTGGCAGTATAAAAATATCTACAGCACCTTGTATTCCCAGGTGGTCTCCCATCCAAATACTAACCAGGCCCAACACTGCTTAGCTTCCAAGATCAGATGAGATTGGGCGTATCCAGTGTGGTGTGGCTGTAGATGAGCTTTGCAGTTTCTGTTAGAACTTTTCTACTTCTAACTACTGGTTCATAAATGAATACATTTGAAAATGGAATGCATCAACAGAACAGTGTTGGCAGTATAAAAATATCTACAGCACCTTGTATTCCCAGGTGGTCTCCCATCCAATTACTAACCAGGCCCAACACTGCTTAGCTTCCAAGATCAGGTGAGATTGGGCATATCCAGTGTGGTGTGGCTGTAGATAAGCTTTGTGGTTTCTGTTAGAACTTTTCTATTTCTAACTACTGGTTCATAAATGAATAAGTTTTAAAATGGAATGCATCAACAGAACGGTGTTGGCAGTATAAAATTATCTACAGCACCTAGTATTCCCAGGTGGTCTCCCATCCAAGTACTAACCAGGCCCAACACTGCTTAGCTTCCAAGATCAGATGAGATTGGGCATATCCAGTGTGGTGTAGCTGTAGAAGAGCTTTATGGTTTCTGTTAGTACTTTTCTACTTCTAACTACTGGTTCATAAATGAATAAGTTTGAAAATGGAATGCATCAACAGAACGGTGTTGGTAGTATAAAATTATCTACAGCACCTATGTATTCGCAGGTGGTCTCCCATCCAAGTACTAACCAGGCCCAACACTGCTTAGCTTCTAAGATCAGATGAGATTGGGCATATCCAGTGTGGTGTGGCTGTAGAAGAGCTTTATGGTTTCTGTTAGAACTTTTCTACTTCTAACTACTGGTTCATAAATGAATATGTTTTAAAATGGAATGCATCAACAGAACGGTGTTGGCAGTATAAAATTATCTACAGCACCTTGTATTCCCAGGTGGTCTCCCATTCAAGTACTAACCAGGCCCAACACTGCTTAGCTTCCAAGATCAGATGAGATTGGGCATATCCAGTGTGGTGTGGCTGTAGAAGAGCTTTATGGTTTCTGTTAGTACTTTTCTACTTCTAACTACTGGTTCATAAATGAATACGTTTGAAAATGGAATGCATCAACAGAACGGTGTTGGTAGTATAAAAATACCTACAGCACCTTGTATTCCCAGGTGGTCTCCCATCCAAGTACTAACCAGGCCCAACACTGCTTAGCTTCCAAGATCAGATGAGATTGGGCGTATCCAGTGTGGTGTGGCTGTAGATGAGCTTTGTGGTTTCTGTTAGAGCTTTTCTACTTCTAACTACTGGTTCATAAATGAATACGTTTGAAAATGGAATGCATCAACAGAACGGTGTTGGCAGTATAAAAATATCTACAGCACCTTGTATTCCCAGGTGGTCTCCCATCCAAGTACTAACCAGGCCCAACACTGCTTAGCTTCCAAGATCAGATGAGATTGGGCGTATCCAGTGTGGTGTGGCTGTAGATGAACTTTGTGGTTTCTGAAGGAACTTTTCTACTTCTAACTACTGGTTCATAAATGAATAAGTTTTAAAATGGAATGCATCAACAGAACGGTGTTGGCAGTATAAAAATATCTACAGCACCTTGTATTCCCAGGTGGTCTCCCATCCAAGTACTAACCAGGGCCAACACTGCATAGCTTCCAAGATCAGATGAGCTTGGGCGTATCCAATGTGGTGTGGCTATAAATGAACTTTGTGGTTTCTGTTAGAACTTTTCTACTTCTAACTACTGGTTCATAAATGAATACGTTTTAAAATGGAATGCATCAACAGAACGGTGTTGGCAGTATAAAAATATCTACAGCACCTTGTATTCCCAGGTGGTCTCCCATCCAAGTACTAACCAGGCCCAACACTGCTTAGCTTCCAAGATCAGATGAGATTGGGCGTACCCAGTGTGGTGTGGCTGTAGATGAGCTTTGTGGTTTCTGTTAGAACTTTTCTACTACTAACTACTGGTTCATAAATGAATACGTTTGAAAATGGAATGCATCAACAGAACGGTGTTGGCAGTATAAAAATATCTACAGCACCTTGTATTCCCAGGTGGTCTCCCATCCAAGTACTAACCAGACCCAACACTGCTTAGCTTCCAAGATCAGATGAGATTGGGCGTATCCAGTGTGGTGTGGCTGTAGATGAGCTTTATGGTTTCTGTTAGAACTTTTCTACTTCTAACTACTGGTTCATAAATGAATACGTTTGAAAATGGAATGCATCAACAGAACGGTGTACGTAGTATAAAAATATCTACAGCACCTTGTTTTCCCAGGTGGTCTCCCATCCAAGTACTAATCAGGCCCAACACTGCTTAGCTTCCTAGATCAGATGAGATTGGGCGTATCCAGTGTGGTGTGGCTGTAGATAAGCTTTGTGGTTTCTGTTAGAACTTTTCTACTTCTAACTACTGGTTCATAAATGAATACGTTTGAAAATGGAATGCATCAACAGAACGGTGTTGGTAGTATAAAAATATCTACAGCACCTTGTATTCCCAGGTGGTCTCCCATCCAAGTACTAACCAAGCCCAACACTGCTTAGCTTCCAAGATCAGATGAGATTGGGCGTATCCAGTGTGGTGTTGCTGTAGATGAACTTTCTGGTTTCTGTTAGAACTTTTCTACTTCTAACTACTGGTTCATAAATGAATATGTTTTAAAATGGAATGCATCAACAGAACGGTGTTGGCAGTATAAAATTATCTACAGCACCTTGTATTCCCAGGTGGTCTCCCATTCAAGTACTAACCAGGCCCAACACTGCTTAGCTTCCAAGATCAGATGAGATTGGGCATATCCAGTGTGGTGTGGCTGTAGAAGAGCTTTATGGTTTCTGTTAGTACTTTTTTACTTCTAACTACTGGTTCATAAATGAATACGTTTGAAAATGGAATGCATCAACAGAACGGTGTTGGTAGTATAAAAATATCTACAGCACCTTGTATTCCCAGGTGGTCTCCCATCCAAGTACTAACCAGGCCCAACACTGCTTAGCTTCCAAGATCAGATGAGATTGGGCGTATCCAGTGTGGTGTGGCTGTAGATGAGCTTTGTGGTTTCTGTTAGAGCTTTTCTACTTCTAACTACTGGTTCATAAATGAATACGTTTGAAAATGGAATGCATCAACAGAACGGTGTTGGCAGTATAAAAATATCTACAGCACCTTGTATTCCCAGGTGGTCTCCCATCCAAGTACTAACCAGGCCCAACACTGCTTAGCTTCCAAGATCAGATGAGATTGGGCGTATCCAGTGTGGTGTGGCTGTAGATGAACTTTGTGGTTTCTGAAGGAACTTTTCTACTTCTAACTACTGGTTCATAAATGAATAAGTTTTAAAATGGAATGCATCAACAGAACGGTGTTGGCAGTATAAAAATATCTACAGCACCTTGTATTCCCAGGTGGTCTCCCATCCAAGTACTAACCAGGGCCAACACTGCATAGCTTCCAAGATCAGATGAGCTTGGGCGTATCCAATGTGGTGTGGCTATAGATGAACTTTGTGGTTTCTGTTAGAACTTTTCTACTTCTAACTACTGGTTCATAAATGAATACGTTTTAAAATGGAATGCATCAACAGAACGGTGTTGGCAGTATAAAAATATCTACAGCACCTTGTATTCCCAGGTGGTCTCCCATCCAAGTACTAACCAGGCCCAACACTGCTTTGCTTCCAAGATCAGATGAGATTGGGCGTACCCAGTGTGGTGTGGCTGTAGATGAGCTTTGTGGTTTCTGTTAGAACTTTTCTACTACTAACTACTGGTTCATAAATGAATACGTTTGAAAATGGAATGCATCAACAGAACGGTGTTGGCAGTATAAAAATATCTACAGCACCTTGTATTCCCAGGTGGTCTCCCATCCAAGTACTAACCAGGCCCAACACTGCTTAGTTTCCAAGATCAGATGAGATTGGGCGTATCCAATGTGGTGTGGCTGTAGACGAACTTTGTGGTTTCTGTTAGAACTTTTCAACTTCTAACTACTGGTTCATAAATGAATACATTTGAAAATTGAATGCATCAACAGAACGGTGTTGGCAGTATAAAAATATCTACAGCACCTTGTATTCCCAGGTGGTCTCCCATCCAAGTACTAACCAGATCCAACACTGCTTAGCTTCCAAGATCAGATGAGATTGGGCGTATCCAGTGTGGTGTGGCTGTAGATGAGCTTTATGGTTTCTGTTAGAACTTTTCTACTTCTAACTACTGGTTCATAAATGAATACGTTTGAAAATGGAATGCATCAACAGAACGGTGTACGTAGTATAAAAATATCTACAGCACCTTGTTTTCCCAGGTGGTCTCCCATCCAAGTACTAATCAGGCCCAACACTGCTTAGCTTCCTAGATCAGATGAGATTGGGCGTATCCAGTGTGGTGTGGCTGTAGATAAGCTTTGTGGTTTCTGTTAGAACTTTTCTACTTCTAACTACTGGTTCATAAATGAATACGTTTGAAAATGGAATGCATCAACAGAACGGTGTTGGCAGTATAAAAATATCTACAGCACCTATGTATTCCCAGGTGGTCTCCCATCCAAGTACTGACCAGGACCAACACTGCTTAGCTTTAAAGATCAGATGAGATTGGGCATATCCAGTGTGGTGTGGCTGTAGAAGAGCTTTATGGTTTCTGTTAGTACTTTTCTACTTCTAACTACTGGTTCATAAATGAATACGTTTGAAAATGGAATGCATCAACAGAACGGTGTTGATAGTATAAAAATATCTACAGCACCTTGTATTCCCAGGTGGTATCCCATCCAAGTACTAACCAGGCCCAACACTGCTTAGCTTCCAAGATCAGATGAGATGGGGCGTATCCAGTGTGGTGTTGCTGTAGATGAACTTTCTGGTTTCTGTTAGAACTTTTCTACTTCTAACTACTGGTTCATAAATGAATACATTTTAAAATGGAATGCATCAACAGAACGGTGTTGGCAGTATAAAAATATCTACAGCACCTTGTATTCCCAGGTGGTCTCCCATCCAATTACTAACCAGGCCCAACACTGCTTAGCTTCCAAGATCAGATGAGATTGGGCGTATCCAGTGTGGTGTGGCTGTAGATGAGCTTTGTGGTTTATGTTAGAACTTTTCTACTTCTAACTACTGGTTCATAAATGAATACGTTTGAAAATGGAATGCATCAACAGAACGGTGTTGGCAGTATAAAAATATCTACAGCACCTTGTATTCCCAGGTGGTCTCCCATCCAAGTACTAACCAGGCCCAACACTGCTTAGCTTCCAAGATCAGATGAGATTGGGCGTATCCAGTGTGGTGTGGCTGTAGATGAGCTTTGCAGTTTCTGTTAGAACTTTTCTACTTCTAACTACTGGTTCATAAATGAATACATTTGAAAATGGAATGCATCAACAGAACGGTGTTGGCAGTATAAAAATATCTACAGCACCTTGTATTCCCAGGTGGTCTCCCATCCAATTACTAACCAGGCCCAACACTGCTTAGCTTCCAAGATCAGATGAGATTGGGCGTATCCAGTGTGGTGTGGCTGTAGATAAGCTTTGTGGTTTCTGTTAGAACTTTTCTACTTCTAACTACTGGTTCATAAATGAATACGTTTGAAAATGGAATGCATCAACAGAACGGTGTTGGCAGTATAAAAATATCTACAGCACCTTGCATTCCCAGGTGGTCTCCCATCCAAGTACTAACCAGGCCCAACACTGCTTAGCTTCCAAGATCAGATGAGATTGGGCGTATCCAGTGTGGTGTTGCTGTAGATGAGCTTTCTGGTTTCTGTTAGAACTTGTCTACTTCTAACTACTGGTTCATAAATGAATAAGTTTTAAAATGGAATGCATCAACAGAACGGTGTTGGCAGTATAAAATTATCTACAGCACCTAGTATTCCCAGGTGGTCTCCCATCCAAGTACTAACCAGGCCCAACACTGCTTAGCTTCCAAGATCAGATGAGATTCGGCGTATCCAGTGTGGTGTGGCTGTAGAAGAGCTTTATGGTTTCTGTTAGTACTTTTCTACTTCTAACTACTGGTTCATAAATGAATAAGTTTGAAAATGGAATGCATCAACAGAACGGTGTTGGTAGTATAAAAATTTCTACAGCACCTTGTATTCCCAGGTGGTCTCCCATCCAAGTACTAACCAGGCCCAACACTGCTTAGCTTACTAGATCAGATGAGATTGGGCGTATCCAGTGTGGTGTGGCTATAGATGAGCTTTGTGGTTTCTGTTAGAACTTTTCTACTTCTAACTACTGGTTCATAAATGAATACGTTTGAAAATGGAATGCATCAACAGAACGGTGTTGGCAGTATAAAATTATCTATAGCACCTATGTATTCCCAGGTGGTCTCCCATCCAAGTACTAACCAGGCCCAACACTGCTTAGCTTTTAAGATCAGATGAGATTGGGCATATCCAGTGTGGTGTGGCTGTAGAAGAGCTTTATGGTTTCTGTTAGTACTTTTCTACTTCTAACTACTGGTTCATAAATGAATACGTTTGAAAATGGAATGCATCAACAGAACGGTGTTGGTAGTATAAAAATATCTACAGCACCTTGTATTCCCAGGTGGTCTCCCATCCAAGTACTAACCAGGCCCAACACTGCTTAGCTTCCAAGATCAGATGAGATTGGGCGTATCCAGTGTGGTGTTGCTGTAGATGAACTGTCTGGTTTCTGTTAGAACTTTTCTACTTCTAACTACTGGTTCATAAATGAATACGTTTTAAAATGGAATGCATCAACAGAACGGTGTTTGCAGTATAAAATTATCTACAGCACCTTGTATTCCCAGGTGGTCTCCCATCCAAGTACTAACCAGGCCCAACACTGCTTAGCTTCCAAGATCAGATGAGATTGGGCGTATCCAGTGTGGTGTGGCTGTAGATGAACTTTGTGGTTTCTGAAGGAACTTTTCTACTTCTAACTACTGGTTCATAAATGAATACGTTTTAAAATGGAATGCATCAACAGAACGGTGTTGGCAGTATAAAAATATCTACAGCACCTTGTATTCCCAGGTGGTCTCCCATCCAAGTACTAACCAGGCTCAACACTGCTTAGCTTCCAAGATCAGATGAGCTTGGGCGTATCCATTGTGGTGTGGCTATAGATGAACTTTGTGGTTTCTGTTAGAACTTTTCTACTTCTAACTACTGGTTCATAAATGAATACGTTTTAAAATGGAATGCATCAACAGAACGGTGTTGGCAGTATAAAATTATCTACAGCACCTTGTATTCCCAGGTGGACTCCCATCCAAGTACTAACCAGGCCCAACACTGCTTAGCTTCCAAGATCAGATGAGATTCGGCGTACCCAGTGTGGTGTGGCTGTAGATGAGCTTTGTGATTTCTGTTAGAACTTTTCTACTTCTAACTACTGGTTCATAAATGAATACGTTTGAAAATGGAATGCATCAACAGAACGGTGTTGGCAGTATAAAAATATCTACAGCACCTTGTATTCCCAGGTGGTCTCCCATCCAAGTACTAACAAGGCCCAACACTGCTTAGCTTCCAAGATCAGATGAGATTCGGCGTACCCAGTGTGGTGTGGCTGTAGATGAGCTTTGTGGTTTCTGTTAGAACTTTTCTACTACTAACTACTGGTTCATAAATGAATACGTTTGAAAATGGAATGCATCAACAGAACGGTGTTGGCAGTATAAAAATATCTACAGCACCTTGTATTCCCAGGTGGTCTCCCATCCAAGTACTAACCAGGCCCAACACTGCTTAGTTTCCAAGATCAGATGAGATTGGGCGTATCCAATGTGGTGTGGCTGTAGATGAACTTTGTGGTTTCTGTTAGAACTTTTCTACTTCTAACTACTGGTTCATAAATGAATACGTTTTAAAATGGAATGCATCAACAGAACGGTGTTGGCAGTATAAAATTATCTACAGCACCTTGTATTCCCTGGTGGACTCCCATCCAAGTACTAACCAGGCCCAACACTGCTTAGCTTCCAAGATCAGATGAGATTGGGCATATCCAGTGTGGTGCTGCTGTAGATGAACTTTCTGGTTTCTGTTAGAACTTTTCTACTTCTAACTACTGGTTCATAAATGAATACGTTTTAAAATGGAATGCATCAACAGAACGGTGTTGGCAGTATAAAATTATCTATAGCACCTTGTATTCCCAGGTGGTCTCCCATCCAAGTACTAACCAGGCCCAACACTGCTTAGCTTCCAAGATGAGATGAGATTGGGCATATCCAGTGTGGTGTGGCTGTAGAAGAGCTTTATGGTTTCTGTTAGTACTTTTCTACTTCTAACTACTGGTTCATAAATGAATACGTTTGAAAATGGAATGCATCAACAGAACGGTGTTGGTAGTATAAAAATATCTACAGCACCTTGTATTCCCAGGTGGTCTCCCACCCAAGTACTAACCAGGCCCAACACTGCTTAGCTTCCAAGATCAGATGAGATTGGGCGTATCCAGTGTGGTGTGGCTGTAGATAAGCTTTATGGTTTCTGTTAGAACTTTTCTACTTCTAACTACTGGTTCATAAATGAATACGTTTTAAAATGGAATGCATCAACAGAACGGTGTTGGTAGTATAAAAATATCTACAGCACCTTGTATTCCCAGGTGGTCTCCCATCCAAGTACTAACCAGACCCAACACTGCTTAGCTTCCAAGATCAGATGAGATTGGGCATATCCAGAGTGGTGTGGCTGTAGATGAGCTTTGTGGTTTCTGTTAGAACTTTTCTACTTCTAACTACTGGTTCATAAATGAATACGTTTGAAAATGGAATGCATCAACAGAACGGTGTTGGTAGTATAAAAATATCTACAGCACCTTGTATTCCCAGGTGGTCTCCCATCCAAGTACTAACCAGGCCCAACACTGCTTAGCTTCCAAGATCAGATGAGATTGGGCGTATCCAGTGTGGTGTGGCTGTAGATGAGCTTTGTGGTTTCTGTTAGAACTTTTATACTTCTAACTACTGGTTCATAAATGAATACGTTTGAAAATGGAATGCATCAACAGAACGGTGTTGGCAGTATAAAAGTATCTACAGCACCTTGTATTCCCAGGTGGTCTCCCATCCAAGTACTAACCAGGGCCAACACTGCTTAGCTTCCAAGATCAGATGAGATTGGGCGTATCCAGTGTGGTGTGGCTGTAGATGAACTTTGTGGTTTCTGAAGGAACTTTTCTACTTCTAACTACTGGTTCATAAATGAATACGTTTTAAAATGGAATGCATCAACAGAACGGTGTTGGCAGTATAAAATTATCTACAGCACCTTGTATTCCCAGGTGGACTCCCATCCAAGTACTAATCAGGCCCAACACTGCTTAGCTTCCAAGGTCAGATGAGATTGGGCGTATCCAATGTGGTGTGGCTGTAGATGAGTTTTGTGGTTTCTGTTAGAACTTTTCTACTTCTAACTACTGGTTCATAAATGAATACGTTTGAAAATGGAATGCATCAACAGAACGGTGTTGGCAGTATAAAAATATCTACAGCACCTTGTATTCCCAGGTGGTCTCCCATCCAAGTACTAACCAGACCCAACACTGCTTAGCTTCCAATATCAGATGAGATTGGGTGTATCCAGTGTGGTGTGGCTTTAGATGAGCTTTGTGGTTTCTGTTAGAACTTTTCTACTACTAACTACTGGTTCATAAATGAATACGTTTGAAAATGGAATGCATCAACAGAACGGTGTTGGCAGTATAAAAATATCTACAGCACCTTGTATTCCCAGGTAGTCTCCCATCCAAGTACTAACCAGGCCCAACACTGCTTAGCTTCCAAGATCAGATGAGATTGGGCGTATCCAATATGGTGTGGCTGTAGATGAACTTTGTGGTTTCTGTTAGAACTTTTCTACTTCTAACTACTGGTTCATAAATGAATACGTTTTAAAATGGAATGCATCAACAGAACGGTGTTGGCAGTATAAAATTATCTACAGCACCTTGTATTCCCAGGTGGACTCCCATCCAAGTACTAACCAGGCCCAACACTGCTTAGCTTCCAAGATCAGATGAGATTGGGCATATCCAGTGTGGTGTGGCTGTAGAAGAGCTTTATGGTTTCTGTTAGAACTTTTCTACTTCCAACTACTGGTTCATAAATGAATACGTTTGAAAATGGAATGCATCAACAGAACGGTGTTTGTAGTATAAAAATATCTACTGCACCTTGTATTCCCAGGTGGTCTCCCATCCAAGTACTAACCAGGCCCAACACTGCTTAGCTTCCAAGATCAGATGAGATTGGGCATATCCAGTGTGGTGCTGCTGTAGATGAAATTTCTGGTTTCTGTTAGAACTTTTCTACTTCTAACTACTGGTTCATAAATGAATACGTTTGAAAATGGAATGCATCAACAGAACGGTGTTGGCATTATAAAAATATCTACAGCACCTTGTATTACTAGGTGGTCTCCCATCCAAGTACTAACCAGGCCCAACACTGCTTAGCTTCCAAGATCAGATGAGATTGGGCGTATCCAGTGTGGTGTGGCTGTAGATGAGCTTTGTGGTTTCTGTTAGAACTTTTCTACTTCTAACTACTGGTTCATAAATGAATACGTTTGAAAATGGAATGCATCAACAGAACGGTGTTGGCAGTATAAAAATATCTACAGCACCTTGTATTCCCAGGTGGTCTCCCATCCAAGTACTAACCAGGCCCAACACTGCTTAGCTTCCAAGATCAGATGAGATTGGGCGTATCCAGTGTGGTGTGGCTGTAGATGAGCTTTGTGGTTTCTGTTAGAACTTTTATACTTCTAACTACTGGTTCATAAATGAATACGTTTGAAAATGGAATGCATCAACAGAACGGTGTTGGCAGTATAAAAGTATCTACAGCACCTTGTATTCCCAGGTGGTCTCCCATCCAAGTACTAACCAGGCCCAACACTGCTTAGCTTCCAAGATCAGATGAGATTGGGCGTATCCAGTGTGGTGTGGCTGTAGATGAACTTTGTGGTTTCTGAAGGAACTTTTCTACTTCTAACTACTGGTTCATAAATGAATACGTTTTAAAATGGAATGCATCAACAGAACGGTGTTGGCAGTATAAAATTATCTACAGCACCTTGTATTCCCAGGTGGACTCCCATCCAAGTACTAATCAGGCCCAACACTGCTTAGCTTCCAAGGTCAGATGAGATTGGGCGTATCCAATGTGGTGTGGCTGTAGATGAGTTTTGTGGTTTCTGTTAGAACTTTTCTACTTCTAACTACTGGTTCATAAATGAATACGTTTGAAAATGGAATGCATCAACAGAACGGTGTTGGCAGTATAAAAATATCTACAGCACCTTGTATTCCCAGGTGGTCTCCCATCCAAGTACTAACCAGACCCAACACTGCTTAGCTTCCAATATCAGATGAGATTGGGTGTATCCAGTGTGGTGTGGCTTTAGATGAGCTTTGTGGTTTCTGTTAGAACTTTTCTACTACTAACTACTGGTTCATAAATGAATACGTTTGAAAATGGAATGCATCAACAGAACGGTGTTGGCAGTATAAAAATATCTACAGCACCTTGTATTCCCAGGTAGTCTCCCATCCAAGTACTAACCAGGCCCAACACTGCTTAGCTTCCAAGATCAGATGAGATTGGGCGTATCCAATATGGTGTGGCTGTAGATGAACTTTGTGGTTTCTGTTAGAACTTTTCTACTTCTAACTACTGGTTCATAAATGAATACGTTTTAAAATGGAATGCATCAACAGAACGGTGTTGGCAGTATAAAATTATCTACAGCACCTTGTATTCCCAGGTGGACTCCCATCCAAGTACTAACCAGGCCCAACACTGCTTAGCTTCCAAGATCAGATGAGATTGGGCATATCCAGTGTGGTGTGGCTGTAGAAGAGCTTTATGGTTTCTGTTAGAACTTTTCTACTTCCAACTACTGGTTCATAAATGAATACGTTTGAAAATGGAATGCATCAACAGAACGGTGTTTGTAGTATAAAAATATCTACTGCACCTTGTATTCCCAGGTGGTCTCCCATCCAAGTACTAACCAGGCCCAACACTGCTTAGCTTCCAAGATCAGATGAGATTGGGCATATCCAGTGTGGTGCTGCTGTAGATGAAATTTCTGGTTTCTGTTAGAACTTTTCTACTTCTAACTACTGGTTCATAAATGAATACGTTTGAAAATGGAATGCATCAACAGAACGGTGTTGGCATTATAAAAATATCTACAGCACCTTGTATTACTAGGTGGTCTCCCATCCAAGTACTAACCAGGCCCAACACTGCTTAGCTTCCAAGATCAGATGAGATTGGGCGTATCCAGTGTGGTGTGGCTGTAGATGAGCTTTGTGGTTTCTGTTAGAACTTTTCTACTTCTAACTACTGGTTCATAAATGAATACGTTTGAAAATGGAATGCATCAACAGAACGGTGTTGGCAGTATAAAAATATCTACAGCACCTTGTATTCCCAGGTGGTCTCCCATCCAAGTACTAACCAGGCCCAACACTGCTTAGCTTCCAAGATCAGATGAGATTGGGCGTATCCAGTGTGGTGTGGCTGTAGATGAGCTTTGTGGTTTCTGTTAGAACTTTTATACTTCTAACTACTGGTTCATAAATGAATACGTTTGAAAATGGAATGCATCAACAGAACGGTGTTGGCAGTATAAAAGTATCTACAGCACCTTGTATTCCCAGGTGGTCTCCCATCCAAGTACTAACCAGGCCCAACACTGCTTAGCTTCCAAGATCAGATGAGATTGGGCGTATCCAGTGTGGTGTGGCTGTAGATGAACTTTGTGGTTTCTGAAGGAACTTTTCTACTTCTAACTACTGGTTCATAAATGAATACGTTTTAAAATGGAATGCATCAACAGAACGGTGTTGGCAGTATAAAATTATCTACAGCACCTTGTATTCCCAGGTGGACTCCCATCCAAGTACTAATCAGGCCCAACACTGCTTAGCTTCCAAGGTCAGATGAGATTGGGCGTATCCAATGTGGTGTGGCTGTAGATGAGTTTTGTGGTTTCTGTTAGAACTTTTCTACTTCTAACTACTGGTTCATAAATGAATACGTTTGAAAATGGAATGCATCAACAGAACGGTGTTGGCAGTATAAAAATATCTACAGCACCTTGTATTCCCAGGTGGTCTCCCATCCAAGTACTAACCAGACCCAACACTGCTTAGCTTCCAATATCAGATGAGATTGGGTGTATCCAGTGTGGTGTGGCTTTAGATGAGCTTTGTGGTTTCTGTTAGAACTTTTCTACTACTAACTACTGGTTCATAAATGAATACGTTTGAAAATGGAATGCATCAACAGAACGGTGTTGGCAGTATAAAAATATCTACAGCACCTTGTATTCCCAGGTAGTCTCCCATCCAAGTACTAACCAGGCCCAACACTGCTTAGCTTCCAAGATCAGATGAGATTGGGCGTATCCAATATGGTGTGGCTGTAGATGAACTTTGTGGTTTCTGTTAGAACTTTTCTACTTCTAACTACTGGTTCATAAATGAATACGTTTTAAAATGGAATGCATCAACAGAACGGTGTTGGCAGTATAAAATTATCTACAGCACCTTGTATTCCCAGGTGGACTCCCATCCAAGTACTAACCAGGCCCAACACTGCTTAGCTTCCAAGATCAGATGAGATTGGGCATATCCAGTGTGGTGTGGCTGTAGAAGAGCTTTATGGTTTCTGTTAGAACTTTTCTACTTCCAACTACTGGTTCATAAATGAATACGTTTGAAAATGGAATGCATCAACAGAACGGTGTTTGTAGTATAAAAATATCTACTGCACCTTGTATTCCCAGGTGGTCTCCCATCCAAGTACTAACCAGGCCCAACACTGCTTAGCTTCCAAGATCAGATGAGATTGGGCATATCCAGTGTGGTGCTGCTGTAGATGAAATTTCTGGTTTCTGTTAGAACTTTTCTACTTCTAACTACTGGTTCATAAATGAATACGTTTGAAAATGGAATGCATCAACAGAACGGTGTTGGCATTATAAAAATATCTACAGCACCTTGTATTACTAGGTGGTCTCCCATCCAAGTACTAACCAGGCCCAACACTGCTTAGCTTCCAAGATCAGATGAGATTGGGCGTATCCAGTGTGGTGTGGCTGTAGATGAGCTTTGTGGTTTCTGTTAGAACTTTTCTACTTCTAACTACTGGTTCATAAATGAATACGTTTGAAAATGGAATGCATCAACAGAACGGTGTTGGCAGTATAAAAATATCTACAGCACCTTGTATTCCCAGGTGGTCTCCCATCCAAGTACTAACCAGGCCCAACACTGCTTAGCTTCCAAGATCAGATGAGATTGGGCGTACCCAGTGTGGTGTGGCTGTAGATGAGCTTTGTGGTTTCTGTTAGAACTTTTCTACTACTAACTACTGGTTCATAAATGAATACGTTTGAAAATGGAATGCATCAACAGAACGGTGTTGGCAGTATAAAAATATCTACAGCACCTTGTATTCCCAGGTGGTCTCCCATCCAAGTACTAACCAGGCCCAACACTGCTTAGCTTCCAAGATCAGATGAGATTGGGCGTATCCAATGTGGTGTGGCTGTAGATAAACTTTGTGGTTTCTGTTAGAACTTTTCTACTTCTAACTACTGGTTCACAAATGAATACGTTTTAAAATGGAATGCATCAACAGAACGGTGTTGGCAGTATAAAAATATCTACAGCACCTTGTATTCCCAGGTGGTCTCCCATCCAAGTACTAACCAGGCCCAACACTGCTTAGCTTCCAAGATCAGATGAGATTGGGCATATCCAGTGTGGTGTGGCTGTAGAAGAGCGTTATGGTTTCTGTTAGTACTTTTCTACTTCTAACTACTGGTTCATAAATGAATAAGTTTGAAAATGGAATGCATCAACAGAACGGTGTTGGTAGTATAAAAATATCTACAGCACCTTGTATTCCCAGGTGGTCTCCCATCCAAGTACTAACCAGGCCCAACACTGCTTAGCTTCCAAGATCAGACAAGATTGGGCGTATCCAGTGTGGTGTGGCTGTAGATAAGCTTTATGGTTTCTGTTAGAACTTTTCTACTTCTAACTACTGGTTCATAAATGAATACGTTTTAAAATGGAATGCATCAACAGAACGGTGTTGGTAGTATAAAAATAGCTACAGCACCTTGTATTCCCAGGTGGTCTCCCATCCAAGTACTAACCAGGCCCAACACTGCTTAGCTTCCAAGATCAGATGAGATTGAGCGTATCCAGTGTGGTTTGTCTGTAAATGAGCTTTGAGGTTTCTGCTAGAACTTTTCTACTTCTAGCTACTGGTACATAAATGAATAAGTTTGAAAATAGAATGCATCAACAGAACGGTGTTGGCAGTATAAAAATACCTACAGCACCTTTTATTCCCAGGTGGCCTCCCATCCAAGGACTAACCATGCCCAACACTGCTTAGCTTCTAAGATCAGATGAGATTGGGAGTATCCAGTGTGGTGTGGCTGTAGATGAGCTTCATGGTTTCTTTTAGAACTTTTCTACTTCTAACTACTGGTACATAAATGAATAAGTTTGAAAATGGAAAGCATAAATAGAACGGTGTTGGCAGTATAAAAATACCTACAGCAGCTTGCATTCCCAGGTGGTCCCCCATTCAAGTAATAACTAATCCCTAAACTGCTTTGCTTCCAAGATTAGATGAGATTGGGCGTATCCAGTGTGGTGTGGCTGTGGATGAGTTTCGTGGTTTCTGTTAGAACTTTTCTACTTCTAACTACTGGTACATAAATGAATAAAATTGAAAATGGAATGCATCAACAGAACGGTGTTGGCAGTATAAAAGTACCTACAGCACCTTGTATTCCCATTGGGTCTCCCTTCCAAGTACTAACCAGGCCCAACACTGCTTAGCTTCCAAGATCAGATGAGATTTAGCGTATCCAGTGTAGTTTGTCTGTAAATGAGCTTTGAGGTTTCTGCTAGAACTTTTCTACTTCTAGCTACTGGTACATAAATGAATAAGTTTGAAAATAGAATGCATCAACAGAACGGTGTTGGCAGTATAAAAATACCTACAGCACCTTTTATTCCCAGGTGGTCTCCCATACAAGTGCTAACCAGGCCCAACACTGCTTAGCTTCCAAGAGCAGATAAGATTGGGCATATCCAGTGTGGTGTAGCAGTAGATGAGCTTTACTGTTTCTGTTAGATCTTTTCTACTTCTGACTACTGGTACATAAATGAATAAAATTTTAAATGGAATGCATAAACAGAACGGTGTTGGCAGTATAAAAATACCTACAGCAGCTTGCATTCCCAGGTGGTCCCCCATTCAAGTAATAACCAATCCCTAGACTGCTTAGCTTCCAAGATTAGATGAGATTGGGCGTATCCAGTGTGGTGTGGCTGTAGATGAGTTTCGTGGTTTCTGTTAGAACTTTTCTACTTCTAACTACTGGTACATAAATGAATAAAATTGAAAATGGAATGCATCAACAGAACGGTGTTGGCAGTATAAAAATACCAACAGCAGCTTGCATTCCCAGGTGGTCTCCCATCCAAGTACTAACCAGGCCCTACACTGCTTAGCTTTAAAGACCAGATGAGATTTGGAGTATACAGTGTGGTGCTGCTGTAGATGAGCTTTGTTGTTTCTGTTAGAGCTTTTCTACTTCTAACCACTGGTACATAAATTAATAAGTTTGAAAATGGAATGCATCAACAGAACGGTGTTGGCAGTATAAAAATACCTACAGCACCTTTTATTCCCAGGTGGTCTCCCATACAAGTGCTAACCAGGCCCAACACTGATTAGCTTCCAAGCTCAGATACGATTGTACATATCCAGTGTGGTGTGGCTACAGACGAGCTTTTTGGTTTCGGTTAGATCTTTTCTTCTTCTAACTACTGGTATATAAATGAATAAGTTTAAAAATGGAATGCATCAACAGAACGGTGTTGGCAGTATAAAAATACCTACAGCACCTTGTATTCCCAGGTGGTCTCCCATCCAAGTACTAACCAGGTCCAACACTGTTTAGCTACCAAGAGCAGATAAGATTGGGCGTATCCAGTGTGGTGTGGCTGTAGATGAGCTTTGTGGTTTCTGTTAGAGCTTTTCTACTTCTAACTACTGGTACATAAATGAATAAAATTGTAAATGGAATGCATCAACAGTACGGTGTTGGCAGTATAAAAATACCTACAGCAGCTTGCATTCCCAGGTGGTCTCCCATCCAAGTACTAACCAGGCCCAACACTGCTAAGCTTCCAAGATCAGATGAGATTGGGTGTATCCAGTGTGGTTTCGCTGTAGATGAGCTTTGTGGTTTCTGCTAGAACTTTTCAACTTCTAACAACTGGTACATAAATGAATAAATTTGAAAATGGAATGCATCAACAGAACGGTGTTGGCAGTATAAAAATACCTACAGCACCTTGTATTCCCAGGTGGCCTCCCATCCAAGTACTAACAAGGCCCAACACTGCTTAGCTTCCAAGATCAGATGAGATTGGGAGTATCCAGTGTGGTGTGGCTGTAGATGAGCATTGTGGTTTTCGTTAGAACTTTTCTACTTCTAACTACTGGTACATAAATGAATACGTTTGAAAATGGAATGCATCAACAGAACGGTGTTGGGAGTCTAAAAATTCCTACAGCACCTTGTATTCCCAGGTGGTCTCCCATCCAAGTACTAACCAGGCCCATCACTGCTTAGTTCACAAGATCAGATGAGATTGGGCGTATCCAGTGTGGTGTGGCTGTACATTAGCTTTGTGGTTTCTGTTAGAACTTTTCTACTTCTAACTACTGGTACATAAATGAATAAGTTTGAAAATGGAATGCATCAACAGAACGGTGTTGGCAGTATAAAAATACCTACAGCACCTTGTATTCCCAGGTGGTCTCCCATCCAAGTACTAACCAGGTCCAACACTGTTTAGTACCCAAGACCAGATGAGATTTGTCGTATTCAGTGTGGTGTGGATATAGATGAGCTTTTTGGTTTCTGTTAGAGCTTTTCTAATTCTAACTACTGGTACATAAATGAATAAGTTTGAAAATGGAATGCATCAACAGAACGGTGTTGGCAGTATAAAAATACCTACAGCACCTTTTATTCCCAGGTGGTCTCCCATACAAGTGCTAACCAGGCCCAACACTGCTTAGCTTCCAAGCTCAGATGCGATTGTAAATATCCAGTGTGGTGTGGCTACAGACGAGCTTTTTGGTTTCGGTTAGAGCTTTTCTTCTTCTAACTACTGGTATATAAATGAATACGTTTAAAAATGGAATGAATCAACAAAACGGTGTTAGCAGTATAAAAATACCTACAGCACCTTGTATTCCCAGGTGGTCTCCCATCCAAGTACTAACCAGGTCCAACACTGTTTAGCTACCAAGAGCAGATAAGATTGGGCATATCCAGTGTGGTGTGGCTGTAGATGAGCTTTGCGGTTTCTGTTAGAGCTTTTCTACTTCTAACACCTGGTACATAAATGAATAAAATTGAAAATGGAATGCATCAACAGTACGGTGTTGGCAGTATAAAAATACCTACAGCAGCTTGCATTCTCAGGTGGTCTCCCATCCAAGTACTAACCAGGCCCAACACTGTTTAGCTACCAAGAGCAGATAACAATGGGTGTATCCAGTGTGGTGTGGCTGTTGATGAGCTTTGTGGTTTCTGTTAGAACTTTTCTACTTCTAACTACTGGTACATAAATTAATAAGTTTGAAAATGGAATACATCAACAGAATGGTGTTGGCAGTATAAAAATACCTACAGCACCTTGTATTCCCAGGTGGTCTCCCATCCAAGTACTAACCAGGTCCAACACTGTTTATCTACCAAGAGCAGATACAATTGGGCGTATCCAGTGTGGTGTGGCTGTAGATGAGCTTTGTGGTTTCTGTTAGAGCTTTTCTACTTCTTACAACTGGTACATAAATGAATAAAATTGAAAATGGAATGCATCAACAGTACGGTGTTGGCAGTATAAAAATACCTACAACAGCTTGCTTTCCCAGGTGGTCTCCCATCCAAGTACTAACCAGGCCCAACAATGCTTAGCTTCCAAGATCAGATGAGATTGAACATATCCAGTGTGGTATTGCTACAGATGAGCTTTTTAGTTTCTGTTAGAGCTTTTCTACTTCTAACTACTGGTATATAAATGAATAAGTTTGAAAATGGAATGCATCAACAGAACGGTGTTGGCAGTATAAAAATACATACAGCAGCTTGTATTCCCAGGTGGTCTCCCATCCTAGTACTAACTAGAACCAACACTGCTTAGCTTCCAAAATCAGAGGAGATTGGGTGTATCCAGTGTTGTGTGGCTGTAGATGAGCTTTGTAGTTTCTGTTAGAACTTTTCTACTTCTAGCTGCTGGTACATAAATGAATAAGTTTGATAATGGAATGCATCAACAGAACGGTGTTGGCAGTATAAAAATACCTACAACACCTTGTATTCCCAGGTGGTCTCCCATCCAAGTACTAACCAGGCCCAACACTGCTTAGCTTCCAAGATCAGAAGAGATAGGGCATATCCAGTGTGGTGCGGCTGTAGATGAGCTTTGCCGTTTCTGCTAGAACTTTTCTACTTCTAGCTACTGGTACATAAATTACTAAGTTTGATAATGGAATGCATCAACAGAACGGTGTTGGCAGTATAAAAATACCTACAACACCTTGTATTCCCAGGTGGTCTCCCATCCAAGTACTAACCAGGCCCAACACTGCTTAGCTTCCAAGATCAGAAGAGATAGGGCGTATCCAGTGTGGTGTGGCTGTAGATGAGCTTCATGGTTTCTTTTAGAACTTTTCTACTTCTAACTACTGGTACATAAATGAATAAGTTTGAAAATGGAATGCATAAATAGAACGGTGTTGGCAGTATAAAAATACCTACAGCAGCTTGCATTCCCAGGTGGTCCCCCATTCAAGTAATAACTAATCCCTAGACTGCTTAGCTTCCAAGATTAGATGAGATTGGGCGTATCCAGTGTGGTGTGGCTGTGGATGAGTTTCGTGGTTTCTGTTAGAACTTTTCTACTTCTAACTACTGGTACATAAATGAATAAAATTGAAAATGGAATGCATCAGCATAACGGTGTTGGCAGTATAAAAATACCTACAGCACCTTGTATTCCCAGGTGGTCTCCCATCCAAGTACTAACCAGGCACAACACTGCTTAGCTTCCAAGATCAGATAAGAATGGGCGTATCCAGTGTGGTGTGGCTGTTGAAGAGCTTTGTGGTTTCTGTTAGAACTTTTCTACTTCTATCTACTGGTACATAAATGAATAAGTTTAAAAATGGAATGCATCAACAGAACGGTGTTGGCAGTATAAAAGTACCTACAGCACCTTGTATTCCCATTGGGTCTCCCTTCCAAGTACTAACCAGGCCCAACACTGCTTAGCTTCCAAGATCAGATGAGATTGAGCGTATCCAGTATGGTTTGTCTGTAAATGAGCTTTGAGGTTTCTGCTAGAACTTTTCTACTTCTAGCTACTGGTACATAAATGAATAAGTTTGAAAATAGAATGCATCAACAGAACGGTGTTGGCAGTATAAAAATACCTACAGCGCCTTGTATTCCCAGGTGGCCTCCCATCCAAGTGCTAACCAGGCCCAACACTGCTTAGCTTCCAAGATCAGATGAGATTGGGTGTATCCAGTGTGGGGTCGCTGTAGATGAGCTTTGTGGTTTCTGCTAGAACTTTTCTACTTCTAACAACTGGTACATAAATGAATAAATTTGAAAATGGAATGCATCAACAGAACGGTGTTGGCAGTATAAAAATACCTACAGCACCTTGTATTCCCAGGTGGTCTCCCATCCAAGTACTAACCAGGTCCAACACTGCTTAGCTTCCAATAGCAGATAAGATTTGGCATATCCAGTGTGGTGTAGCTGTAGATGAGCTTTACTGTTTCTGTTAGATCTTTTCTACTTCTGACTACTGGTACATAAATGAATAAAATTTTAAATGGAATGCATAAACAGAACGGTGTTGGCAGTATAAAAATACCTACAGCAGCTTGCATTCCCAGGTGGTCCCCCATTCAAGTAATAACCAATCCCTAGACTGCTTAGCTTCCAAGATCAGATGAGATTGAGCGTATCCAGTATGGTTTGTCTGTAAATGAGCTTTGAGGTTTCTGCTAGAACTTTTCTACTTCTAACTACTGGTACATAAATGAATAAAATTGAAAATGGAATGCATCAACAGAACAGTGTTGGCAGTATAAAAATACCAACAGCAGCTTGCATTCCCAGGTGGTCTCCCATCCAAGTACTAACCAGGCCCTACACTGCTTAGCTTTAAAGACCACATGAGATTTGGAGTATACAGTGTGGTGTGGCTGTAGATGAGCTTTGTTGTTTCTGTTAGAGCTTTTCTACTTCTAACCACTGGTACATAAATTAATAAGTTTGAAAATGGAATGCATCAACAGAACGGTGTTGGCAGTATAAAAATACCTACAGCACCTTTTTTTCCCTGGTGGTCTCCCATACAAGTGCTAACCAGGCCCAACACTGATTAGCTTCCAAGCTCAGATGCGATTGTACATATCCAGTGTGGTGTGGCTACAGACGAGCTTTTTGGTTTCGGTTAGAGCTTTTCTTCTTCTAACTACTGGTATATAAATGAATAAGTTTAAAAATGGAATGCATCAACAAAACGGTGTTAGCAGTATAAAAATACATACAGCACCTTGTATTCCCAGGTGGTCTCCCATCCAAGTACTAACCAGGTCCAACACTGTTTAGCTACCAAGAGCAGATAAGATTGGGCGTATCCAGTGTGGTGTGGCTGTAGATGAGCTTTGCGGTTTCTGTTAGAGCTTTTCTACATCTAACTACTGGTACATAAATGAATAAAATTGAAAATGGAATGCATCAACAGTACGGTGTTGGCAGTATAAAAATACCTACAGCAGCTTGCATTCCCAGGTGGTCTCCCATCCAAGTACTAACCAGGCCCAACACTGCTAAGCTTCCAAGATCAGATGAGATTGGGTGTATCCAGTGTGGTTTCGCTGTAGATGAGCTTTGTGGTTTCTGCTAGAACTTTTCAACTTCTAACAACTGGTACATAAATGAATAAATTTGAAAATGGAATGCATCAACAGAACGGTGTTGGCAGTATAAAAATACCTACAACACCTTGTATTCCCAGGTGGCCTCCCATCCAAGTACTAACCAGGCCCAACACTGCTTAGCTTCCAAGATCAGATGAGATTGGGAGTATCCAGTGTGGTGTGGCTGTAGATGAGCATTGTGGTTTTCGTTAGAACTTTTCTACTTCTAACTACTGGTACATAAATGAATAAGTTTGAAAATGGAATGCATCAACAGAACGGTGTTTGGAGTCTAAAAATTCCTACAGCACCTTGTATTCCCAGGTGGTCTCCCATCCAAGTACTAACCAGGCCCATCACTGCTTAGTTCACAAGATCAGATGCGATTGGGCGTATCCAGTGTGGTGTGGCTGTACATTAGCTTTGTGGTTTCTGTTAGAACTTTTCTACTTCTAACTACTGGTACATAAATGAAGAAGTTTAAAAATGGAATGCATCAACAGAACGGTGTTGGCAGTATAAAAATACCTACAGCACCTTGTATTCCCAGGTAGTCTCCCATCCAAGTACTAACCAGGTCCAACACTGCTTAGTTCCCAAGACCAGATGAGATTTGTCGTATTCAGTGTGGTGTGGATATAGATGAGCTTTTTGGTTTCTGTTAGAGCTTTTCTTTTTTTTTTTTCAAAATATTTTTTATTGAGGTCAAAAAGGCATGTTGAATCATAACAGATGATGACATATAATGACATATAATTCAACTGTACCTGGGGCCACATTAGCCACCCGGAACCGTCGTGTATGAAAAGAAAAAGAAAATAGAATCCGAAGCCCAGAACAAAGAACCTCACATTTTCACTTTTTACATCGATACGTTTAGATATGTGTTATATCATAGTATTGTGTAACCAAATAGCAAAATTAGTAAACATAAAATATGATGGAACAGCTAATGTGTTCCTGCTAATTAGCAGATTCTTTGCCTAGAAGTAAAGCATATTAATGCGTCTCCCCCTTTGGGGATCGCTAAATCCTAAAACAATAAAAACACTAACAGTATTAACAACATTATTAACATTATTAATCGTACCTGCCAGGACCCGGGGGCCGCCGACCCATCCACGGAGACATCAACAGTGTGATAAGAAGAGATAGACGATAGATATCCAGTGTTAAGGAGTAGGAGGAGGTAGATGTAAGAACTTAAGGGTCAGGTGCGGGCAATCAGAGTTGAAACGATGAGAGGGAATAGAAAGCAAGAAAAGAAAACAAGAGGAGAGTAGAAGGTAGGGAAGAGGAGAGGGGGCTAGGGTGTAGTTATGGAAGAGCGATGGGGGGGTCATCTGCTAGAACTTGGTGTCCGTACCAGGTAGTGCAGTGAAAGCTTTGTTTAATGGCTGTTTTTGTCGGAATAGGTAGTGTGTTGATAAATCGTCTCCAGCAGTGAAACAGGGTGGGGGTTAATATTTCTTTGTTAAGGGAAGTATCCAGCCAGTCCATCGTGAATAGGAATAGTAGTCTAGAGGTAGCTAGAGGTAGTGTGGGAGGGGTATTGGATATCCATTGTTGTAATATGGCCTTCCTGCCTACTGCTGAGAGGATCATAATTAGTTTCGTGTCTCGAGAGGGAATATCGTTTTGGTCATGGACATACCCGAATAGCGCCCAAGAGGCAGTACATCGGAAGCGCAAGCCCAACTCGGCAGTTCCGTAGGTGTGTAGTTCTGTCCAAAATTTTTGGATGTGGCTGCAGTGCCAGAAGCAGTGCATAAGATCTGCTATTAATGAAGAGCATTTTAAGCATTTAGCCGAGTCGGACAAGCCCATCAAATGGCTCCTCCTTGGTGATATGTAGGCTCTGTGTAGTATTTTGTATGCCATTTCTTGATAGAGGCTGGCAGGGATAAGTTTGAGGGAGCTTGCAAAACTATCCACTATGTTCTCCGGGGACATTGACGGGATTTGGGTGGACCATGTTTGTATTTGTGTGAGGTCTGTAGTGGGTATGTGTTCCGTGCGTATGCGGGTATATATTGCTGAGATGGAGCAGGTCCCTGAGCGCAGAAGTGCGTCCAGAGAGTTAACCAGGTCTGAGGCAGTAAGATGTGAGAGGGTCGATCGTATGTAGTGTGATATTTGGTAGAAAGAAAAGCGATGGCGGAGGCTAATTCCATATTTGGTTGACACCTCCGTGAAGGTGAGTATTCTTTTGTTGGAGTCGAGGAGGTTTCCTATACATGTGATACCTGAGGTGTGCCAATTGGTAAAGGGGATGTGGGCCTGACCATTTTGGAATTGTGTATTTCCGACCAAAGGGAGAAAGAGTGAGTAGGTGTGGTGTAGCTTAAGAGATCTGCGGGAGAGTCTCCACGCTACAATAGTAGAGGTTAATAGAGGGTTATCCAAATGAAGGTTAGATATTTCCGATTTGTTTGCATGGAGAATGTAGCTGAGGGATAGGGGGGCACAGAATTGGGAGTCGACTAGTGAGTCGGTAAAGTTAGACGTTCCGTGGATCCAATCCACAGCGAATCGGAGGAGACAAGCATGGTTGTACTGCTCCACGCTCGGCAGATTCACCCCTCCGTTTTGTATTGTTTGGGTTAACTTAAAAAGACTTATCCTGGGTCGTTTATTGGCCCAGATAAATTTCGAGATCGAGGAATTTAGATGAGATACATCAGCTTTTGAGAGTATGATGGGCAACATCTGCAGAGCGTAGAGCAGTCTGGGGAAACTAACCATCTTGACCAGATTACAGCGCCCCAAGAGATTTAAGGGTAGTGTTTGCCATAGCGTAAGTTCTGTCTGGATCTTAATGAGAATTGGGTGGATGTTGTCGGTGTATAGATGGGTGGGGTCAGCGGGTAGTATGATGCCTAGATATGTAATGTGGGTGCTGGCCCATCGGAATGGGAAGGGGGTATCCCAGCCTTTGGTAATCTGGGGAAATATGGCCAATGCTTCTGTTAGAGCTTTTCTAATTCTAACTACTGGTACATAAATGAATAAGTTTGAAAATGGAATGCATCAACAGAACGGTGTTGGCAGTATAAAAATACCTACAGCACCTTTTATTCCCAGGTGGTCTACCATACAAGTGCTAACCAGGCCCAACACTGCTTAGCTTCCAAGCTCAGATGCGATTGTACATATCCAGTGTGGTGTGGCTACAGATGAGCTTTTTGGTTTCGGTTAGAGCTTTTCTTCTTCTAACTACTGGTATATAAATTAATACGTTTAAAAAAAAATGGAATGAATCAACAAAACGGTGTTAGCAGTATAAAAATACCTACAGCACCTTGTATTCCCAGGTGATCTCCCATCCAAGTACTAACCAGGTCCAACACTGTTTAGCTACCAAGAGCAGATAAGATAGGGCATATCCAGTGTGGTGTGGCTGTAGATGAGCTTTGCGGTTTCTGTTAGAGCTTTTCTACTTCTAACAACTGGTACATAAATGAATAAAATTGAAAATGGAATGCATCAACAGTACGGTGTTGGCAGTATAAAAATACCTACAGCAGCTTGCATTCTCAGGTGGTCTCCCATCCAAGTACTAACCAGGCCCAACACTGTTTAGCTACCAAGAGCAGATAAGATTGGGCGTATCCAGTGTGGTGTGGCTGTAGATAAGCTTTGTGGTTTCTGCTAGAACTTTTCTACTTCTAGCTACTGGTACATAAATGAATAAGTTTGAAAATGGAATGCATCAGCATAACGGTGTTGGCAGTATAAAAATACCTACAGCACCTTGTATTCCCAGGTGGTCTCCCATCCAAGTACTAACCAGGCACAACACTGCTTAGCTTCCAAGATCAGATAAGAATGGGCGTATCCAGTGTGGTGTGGCTGTTGATGAACTTTGTGGTTTCTGTTAGAACTTTTCTACTTCTAACTACTGGTACATAAATTAATAAGTTTGAAAATGGAATGCATCAACAGAATGGTGTTGGCAGTATAAAAATACCTACAGCACCTTGTATTCCCAGGTGGTCTCCCATCCAAGTACTAACCAGGTCCAACACTGTTTATCTACCAAGAGCAGATACAATTGGGCGTATCCAGTGTGGTGTGGCTGTAGATGAGCTTTGTGGTTTCTGTTAGAGCTTTTCTACTTCTTACAACTGGTACATAAATGAATAAAATTGAAAATGGAATGCATCAACAGTACGGTGTTGGCAGTATAAAAATACCTACAACAGCTTGCTTTCCCAGGTGGTCTCCCATCCAAGTACTAACCAGGCCCAACAATGCTTAGCTTCCAAGATCAGATGAGATTGAACATATCCAGTGTGGTATGACTACAGATGAGCTTTTTAGTTTCTGTTTGAGCTTTTCTACTTCTAACTACTGGTATATAAATGAATAAGTTTGAAAATGGAATGCATCAACAGAACGGTGTTGGCAGTATAAAAATACATACAGCACCTTGTATTCCCAGGTGTTCTCCCATCCTAGTACTAACTAGGACCAACACTGCTTAGCTTCCAAAATCAGAGGAGATTGGGCGTATCCAGTGTTGTGTGGCTGTAGATTAGCTTTGTAGTTTCTGTTAGAACTTTTCTACTTCTAGCTGCTGGTACATAAATGAATAAGTTTGATAATGGAATGCATCAACAGAACGGTGTTGGCAGTATAAAAATACCTACAGCACCTTGTATTCCCAGGTGGTCTCCCATCCAAGTACTAACCAGGCCCAACACTGCTTAGCTTCCAAGATCAAAAGAGATAGGGCGTATCCAGTGTGGTGCGGCTGTACATGAGCTTTGTAGTTTCTGCTAGAACTTTTCTACTTCTAGCTACTGGTACATAAATTACTAAGTTTGAAAATGGAATGCATCAATAGAACGGTGTTGACAGTATAAAAATACCTACAGCACCTTGTATTCCCAGGTGGTCTCCCATCCAAGTACAAACCAGGCCCAACACTGCTTAGTTTCCAAGATCAGATGAGATTGGCATATCCAGTGTGGTGTGGCTGTAGATGAGCTTTGTGGTTTCTGCTAGAACTTTTCTACTTCTAGCTACTGGTACATAAATGAATAAGTTTGAAAATGGAATGCATCAGCATAACGGTGTTGGCAGTATAAAAATACCTACAGCACCTTGTATTCCCAGGTGGTCTCCCATCCAAGTACTAACCAGGCACAACACTGCTTAGCTTCCAAGATCAGATAAGAATGGGCATATCCAGTGTGGTGTGGCTGTTGATGAGCTTTGTGGTTTCTGTTAGAACTTTTCTACTTCTATCTACTGGTACATAAATGAATAAGTTTAAAAATGGAATGCATCAACAGAACGGTGTTGGCAGTATAAAAGTACCTACAGCACCTTGTATTCCCATTGGGTCTCCCTTCCAAGTACTAACCAGGCCCAACACTGCTTAGCTTCCAAGATCAGATGAGATTGAGCGTATTCAGTGTGGTGTGTCTGTAAATGAGCTTTGAGGTTTCTGCTAGAACTTTTCTACTTCTAGCTACTGGTACATAAATTAATAAGTTTGAAAATG
Organism: Pseudophryne corroboree; assembly: GCF_028390025.1. Lineage (NCBI taxonomy): Eukaryota > Metazoa > Chordata > Amphibia > Anura > Myobatrachidae > Pseudophryne > Pseudophryne corroboree. Next base: position 111,881,707 of record NC_086446.1, on the reverse strand, counting down.
GAATGCATCAACAGAACGGTGTTGGCAGTATAAAAATACTTACAGCACCTTGTATTCCCAGGTGGCCTCCCATCCAAGTACTAACCAGGCCCAACACTGCTTAGCTTCCAAGATCAGATGAGATTGGGTGTATCCAGTGTGGTGTCGCTGTAGATGAGCTTTGTGGTTTCTGCTAGAACTTTTCTACTTCTAAAAACTGGTACATAAATGAATAAATTTGAAAATGGAATGCATCAACAGAACGGTGTTGGCAGTATAAAAATACCTACAGTACCTTGTATTCCCAGGTGGCCGCCCATCCAAGTACTAACCAGGCCCAACACTGCTTAGCTTCCAAGATCAGATGAGATTGGGTGTATCCAGTGTGGTGTGGCTGTAGATGAGTTTTGTGGTTTCTGCTAGAACTTTTCTACTTCTAACAACTGGTACATAAATGAATAAATTTGAAAATGGAATGCATCAACAGAACGGTGTTTGGAGTCTAAAAATACCTACAGCACCTTGTATTCCCAGGTGGTCTCCCATCCAAGTACTAACCAGGTCCAACACTGCTTAGCTTCCAAGAGCAGATAAGATTGGGCATATCCAGTGTGGTGTAGCTGTAGATGAGCTTTACTGTTTCTGTTAGAGCTTTTCTACTTCTGACTACTGGTACATAAATGAATAAAATTTTAAATGGAATGCATCAACAGAACGGTGTTGGCAGTATAAAAATACCTACAACACCTTGTATTCCCAGGTGGCCTCCCATCCAAGTACTAACCAGGCCCAACACTGCTAAGCTTCCAAGAGCAGATGAGATTGGGCATATCCAGTGTGGTGTGGCTGTAGATGAGTTTTGTGGTCTCTGTTAGTACTTTTCTACTTCTTACTGCTGGTACATAAATGAATAAGTTTGAAAATGGAATGCATCAACAGAACGGTGTTGGCAGTATAAAAATACATACAGCACCTTGTTTTCCCAGGTGTTCTCCCATCCTAGTACTAACTAGGACCAACACTGCTTAGCTTCCAAAATCAGAGGAGATTGGGCGTATCCAGTGTTGTGTGGCTGTAGATGAGCTTTGTAGTTTCTGTTAGAACTTTTCTACTTCTAGCTACTGGTACATAAATTAATAAGTTTGAAAATGGAATGCATCAATAGAACGGTGTTGACAGTATAAAAATACCTACAGCACCTTGTATTCCCAGGTGGTCTCCCATCCAAGTACTAACCAGGCAAAACACTGCTTAGTTTCCAAGATCAGATGAGATTGGCATATCCAGTGTGGTGTGGCTGTAGATGAGCTTTGCGGTTTCTGCTAGAACTTTTCTACTTCTAGCTACTGGTACATAAATGAATAAGTTTGAAAATGGAATGATTCAACAGAACGGTGTTGGCAGTATAAAAATACCTACAGCATCTTGTATTCCCAGGTGGTCTCCCATCCAAGTACTAACCAGGGACAACACTGCTTAGCTTCCAAAATCAGATGAGATTGGGCGTATCTAGTGTGGTGTGGCTGTAGATAAGCTTTGTGGTTTCCGTTAGAACTTTTCTACTTCTAACTACTGGTACATAAATGAATAAGTTTGAAAATGGAATGCATCAACAGAACGGTGTTTGGAGTCTAAAAATTCATACAGCACCTTGTATTTCCCGGTGGTCTCCCTTCCAAGTACTAACCAGGCCCAACACTGCTTTGTTCCCAAGATCAAATGAGATTGGGCGTATCCAGTGTGGTGTGGCTGTAGATGAGCTTTGTGGTTTCTGTTAGAACTTTTCTACTTCTATCTACTGGTACAGAAATGAATAAGTTTGAAAATGGAATGCCTCAACAGAACGGTGTTGGCAGTATAAAAATACCTACAGCACCTTGTATTCCCAGGTGGCCTCCCATCCAAGTACTAACCAGGCCCAACACTGCTAAGCTTCCAAGATCAGATGAGATTGGGTGTATCCAGTGTGGTTTCGCTGTAGATGAGCTTTGTGGTTTCTGCTAGAACTTTTCAACTTCTAACAACTGGTACATAAATGAATAAGTTTGAAAATGGAATGCATCAACAGAACGGTGTTTGGAGTCTAAAAATTCCTACAGCACCTTGTATTCCCAGGTGGTCTCCCATCCAAGTACTAACCAGGCCCATCACTGCTTAGTTCCCAAGATCAGATGAGATTGGGCGTATCCAGTGTGGTGTGGCTGTACATTAGCTTTGTGGTTTCTGTTAGAACTTTTCTACTTCTAACTACTGGTACATAAATGAATAAAATTGAAAATGGAATGCATCAACAGAACGGTGTTGGCAGTATAAAAATACCTACAGCACCTTATATTCCCAGGTGGTCTCCCATCCAAGTACTAACCAGGTCCAACACTGCTTAGTTCCCAAGACCAGATGAGTTTTGTCGTATTCAGTGTGGTGTGGATATAGATGAGCTTTTTGGTTTCTGTTAGAGCTTTTCTAATTCTAACTACTGGTACATAAATTAATAAGTTTGAAAATGGAATGCATCAACAGAACGGTGTTGGCAGTATAAAAATACCTACAGCACCTTTTATTCCCAGGTGGTCTCCCATACAAGTGCTAACCAGGCCCAACACTGCTTAGCTTCCAAGCTCAGATGCGATTGTACATATCCAGTGTGGTGTGGCTACAGACGAGCTTTTTGGTTTCGGTTAGAGCTTTTCTTCTTCTAACTACTGGTATATAAATGAATACGTTTAAAAATGGAATGAATCAACAAAACGGTTTGAGCAGTATAAAAATACCTACAGCACCTTGTATTCCCAGGTGGTCTCCCATCCAAGTACTAACCAGGTCCAACACTGTTTAGCTACCAAGAGCAGATAAGATTGGGCGTATCCAGTGTGGTGTGGCTGTAGATGAGCTTTGCGGTTTCTGTTAGAGCTTTTCTACTTCTAACAAATGGTACATAAATGAATAAAATTGAAAATGGAATGCATCAACAGTACGGTGTTGGCAGTATAAAAATACCTACAGCAGCTTGCATTCTCAGGTGGTCTCCCATCCAAGTACTAACCAGGCCCAACACTGTTTAGCTACCAAGAGCAGATAAGATTGAGCGTATCCAGTGTGGTGTGGCTGTAGATGAGCTTTGTGGTTTCTGCTAGAACTTTTCTACTTCTAGCTACTGGTACATAAATGAATAAGTGTGAAAATGGAATGCATCAGCTTAACGGTGTTGGCAGTATAAAAATACCTACAGCACCTTGTATTCCCAGGTGGTCTCCCATCCAAGTACTAACCAGGCACAACACTGCTTAGCTTCCAAGATCAGATAAGAATGGGCGTATCCAGTGTGGTGTGGCTGTTGATGAGCTTTGTGGTTTCTGTTAGAACTTTTCTACTTCTAACTACTGGTACATAAATTAATAAGTTTGAAAATGGAATGCATCAACAGAATGGTGTTGGCAGTATAAAAATACCTACAGCACCTTGTATTCCCAGGTGGTCTCCCATCCAAGTATTAACCAGGTCCAACACTGTTTATCTACCAAGAGCAGATACAATTGGGCGTATCCAGTGTGGTGTGGCTGTAGATGAGCTTTGTGGTTTCTGTTAGAGCTTTTCTACTTCTAACAACTGGTACATAAATGAATAAAATTGAAAATGGAATGCATCAACAGTACGGTGTTGGCAGTATAAAAATACCTACAACAGCTTGCTTTCCCAGGTGGTCTCCCATCCAAGTACTAACCAGGCACAGCAATGCTTAGCTTCCAAAATCAGATGAGATTGGGCATATCCAGTGTGGTATGGCTACAGATGAGCTTTTTAGTTTCTGTTAGAGCTTTTCTACTTCTAACTACTGGTATATAAATGAATAAATTTGAAAATGGAATGCATCAACAGAACGGTGTTGGCAGTATAAAAATACCTACAGCACCTTGTATTCACAGGTGGTCTCCCATCCAAGTACTAACCAGGTCCAACACTGCTTAGCTTCCAAGAGCAGATAAGATTGGGCATATCCAGTGTGGTGTAGCTGTAGATGAGCTTTACTGTTTCTGTTAGAGCTTTTCTACTTCTGACTACTGGTACATAAATGAATAAAATTTTAAATGGAATGCATCAACAGAACGGTGTTGGCAGTATAAAAATACCTACAGCCGCTTGCATTCCCAGGTGGTCCCCCATTCAAGTAATAACCAATCCCTAGACTGCTTAGCTTCCAAGATTAGATGAGATTGGGCGTATCCAGTGTGGTGTGGCTGTAGATGAGTTTCGTGGTTTCTGTTAGAACTTTTCTACTTCTAACTACTGGTACATAAATTAATAAAATTGAAAATGGAATGCATCAACAGAACGGTGTTGGCAGTATAAAAATACCAACAGCAGCTTGCATTCCCAGGTGGTCTCCCATCCAAGTACTAACCAGGCCCTACACTGCTTAGCTTTAAAGACCAGATGAGATTTGGAGTATACAGTGTGGTGTGGCTGTAGATGAGCTTTGCGGTTTCTGTTAGAGCTTTTCTACTTCTAACAACTGGTACATAAATGAATAAAATTGAAAATGGAATGCATCAACAGTACGGTGTTGGCAGTATAAAAATACCTACAGCAGCTTGCATTCCCAGGTGGTATCCCATCCAAGTATTAACCAGGCCCAACACTGCTTAGCTTCCAAGATCAGACGATATTGGGTGTATCCAGTGTGGTGTGGCTGTAGATGAGTTTTGTGGTCTCTGTTAGTACTTTTCTACTTCTTACTGCTGGTACATAAATGAATACGTTTGAAAATGGAATGCATCAACAGAACGGTGTTGGCAGTATAAAATACATACAGCACCTTGTATTCCCAGGTGGTCTCCCATCCTAGTAATAACTAGGACCAACACTGCTTAGCTTCTAAAATCAGAAGAGATAGGGCGTATCCAGTGTGGTGCGGCTGTAGATGAGCTTTGTAGTTTTTGCTAGAACTTTTCTACTTCTTACTACTGGTACATAAATGAATAAGTTTGAAAATAGAATGCATCAGCAGAAAGGTGTTGGCAGTATAAAAATACCTACAGCACCTTGTATTCCCAGGTGGTCTACCATCCAAGTACTAACCAGGCCCAACACTGCTTAGCTTCCAAGAGCAGATGAGATTGGGCGTATCCAGTGTGGTGTGGCTACAGACGAGCTTTTTGGTTTCGGTTAGAGCTTTTCTTCTTCTAACTACTGGTATATAAATGAATACGTTTAAAAATGGAATGAATCAACAAAACGGTTTGAGCAGTATAAAAATACCTACAGCACCTTGTATTCCCAGGTGGTCTCCCATCCAAGTACTAACCAGGTCCAACACTGTTTAGCTACCAAGAGCAGATAAGATTGGGCATATCCAGTGTGGTGTGGCTGTAGATGAGCTTTGCGGTTTCTGTTAGAGCTTTTCTACTTCTAACAACTGGTACATAAATGAATAAAATTAAAAATGGAATGCATCAACAGTACGGTGTTGGCAGTATTAAAATACCTACAGCAGCTTGCATTCTCAGGTGGTCTCCCATCCAAGTACTAACCAGGCCCAACACTGTTTAGCTACCAAGAGCAGATAAGATTGGGCGTATCCAGTGTGGTGTGGCTGTAGATGAGCTTTGTGGTTTCTGCTAGAACTTTTCTACTTCTAGCTACTGGTACATAAATGAATAAGTGTGAAAATGGAATGCATCAGCTTAACGGTGTTGGCAGTATAAAAATACCTACAGCACCTTGTATTCCCAGGTGGTCTCCCATCCAAGTATAAACCAGGTCCAACACTGTTTATCTACCAAGAGCAGATACAATTGGGCGTATCCAGTGTGGTGTGGCTGTAGATGAGCTTTGTGGTTTCTGTTAGAGCTTTTCTATTTCTAACAACTGGTACATAAATTAATAAAATTAAAAATGGAATGCATCAACAGTACGGTGTTGGCAGTATAAAAATACCTACAACAGCTTGCTTTCCCAGGTGGCCTCCCATCCAAGTACTAACAAGGCACAGCAATGCTTAGCTTCCAAAATCAGATGAGATTGGGCATATCCAGTGTGGTATGGCTACAGATGAGCTTTTTAGTTTCTGTTAGAGTTTTTCTACTTCTAACTACTGGTATATAAATGAATAAATTTGAAAATGGAATGCATCAACAGAACGGTGTTGGCAGTATAAAAATACCTACAGCACCTTGTATTCCCAGGTGGTCTCCCATCCAAGTACTAACCAGGTCCAACACTGCTTAGCTTCCAAGAGCAGATAAGATTGGGCATATCCAGTGTGGTGTAGCTGTAGATGAGCTTTACTGTTTCTGTTAGAGCTTTTCTACTTCTGACTACTGGTACATAAATTAATAAAATTGAAAATGGAATGCATCAACAGTACGGTGTTGGCAGTATAAAAATACCTACAGCAGCTTGCATTCCCAGGTGGTATCCCATCCAAGTATTAACCATGCCCAACACTGCTTAGCTTCCAAGATCAGAGGATATTGGGTGTATCCAGTGTGGTGTGGCTGTAGATGAGTTTTGTGGTCTCTGTTAGTTCTTTTCTACTTCTTACTGCTGGTACATAAATGAATAAGTTTGAAAATGGAATGCATCAACAGAACGGTGTTGGCAGTATAAAAATACATACAGCACCTTGTATTCCCAGGTGGTCTCCCATCCTAGTAATAACTAGGACCAACACTGCTTAGCTTCCAAAATCAGAAGAGATAGGGCGTATCCAGTGTGATGCGGCTGTAGATGAGCTTTGTAGTTTTTGCTAGAACTTTTCTACTTCTTACTACTGGTACATAAATGAATAAGTTTGAAAATAGAATGCATCAGCAGAAAGGTGTTGGCAGTTTAAAAATACCTACAGCACATTGTATTCCCAGGTGGTCTACCATCCAAGTACTAACCAGGCCCAACACTGCTTAGCTTCCAAGAGCAGATGAGATTGGGCGTATCCAGTGTGCTGTGGCTGTAGATGAGTTTTGTGGTCTCTGTTAGTACTTTTCTACTTCTTACTGCTGGTACATAAATGAATAAGTTTGAAAATGGAATGCATCAACAGAACGGTGTTGGCAGTATAAAAATACATACAGCACCTTGTATTCCCAGGTGGTCTCCCATCCTAGTACTAACTAGGACCAACACTGCTTAGCTTCCAAAATCAGAGGAGCTTGGGCGTATCCAGTGTTGTGTGGCTGTAGATGAGCTTTGTGGTTTCTGTTAGAACTTTTCTACTTCTAGCTGCTGGTACATAAATGAATAAGTTTGATAATGGAATGCATCAACAGAATGTTGATAGCAGTATAAAAATACCTACAGCACCTTGTATTCCCAGGTGGTCTCCCATCCAAGTACTAACCAGGTCCAACACTGCTTAGCTTCCAAGAGCAGAAAAGATTGGGCATATCCAGTGTGGTGTAGCTGTAGATGAGCTTTACTGTTTCTGTTAGAGCTATTCTACTCTGACTACTGGTACATAAATGAATAACATTTTAAATGGAATGCATCAACAGAACGGTGTTGGCAGTATAAAAATACCTACAGCAGCTTGCATTCCCAGGTCGTCCCCCATTCAAGAAATAACCAGGCCCTAGACTGCTTATCTTCCAAGATTAGATGAGATTGGGCGTATCCAGTGTGGTGTGGCTGTAGATGAGTTTTGTGGTTTCTGTTAGAACTTTTCTACTTCTAACTACTGGTACATAAATGAATAAAATTGAAAATGGAATGCATCAACAGAACGGTGTTGGCAGTATAAAAATACCAACAGCAGCTTGCATTCCCAGGTGGTCTCTCATCCAAGTACTAACCAGGCCCTACACTGCTTAGCTTTAAAGACCAGATGATATTTAGAGTATACAGTGTGGTGTGGCTGTAGATGAGCTTTGTTGTTTCTGTTAGAGCTTTTCTACTTCTAACTACTGGTACATAAATTAATAAGTTTGAAAATGGAATGCATCAACAGAACCGTGTTGGCAGTATAAAAATACCTACAGCCCCTTGTATGCCCAGGTGGTCTCCCATCCAAGTACTAACCAGTTACAACACTGCTTAGCTTTCAAGATCAGATGAGATTGGGCGCATCCATTGTGGTGTGTCTGTGGATGAGCTATGATGTTTCTTTTAGAGCTTTTATACTTCTTACTACTGGTTCATAAATGAATATGTTTAAAAATGGAATGCATCAACAGAACGCTGTTGGCAGTATGAAAATGTCTACAGCACCTTGTATTCCCAGGTGGTCTCCCATCCATGTACTAACCAGGCCCAATACTGCGTAGCTTCCAAGATCAGATAAAATTGGGCGTATCCAGTATGGTGTGGCTGTAGATGAGCTTTGTCGTTTCTATTAGAGCTTTTCAACTTCTAGCTACTGGTACATAAATGAATAAGTTTGAAAATGGAATGCATCAACAGAACGGTGTTGGCAGTATAAAAATACCTACAGCACCTTGTATTCCCAGGTGGTGTCCCATCCAAGTACTAACCAGGCCCAACACCACTTAGCTTCCAAGATCAGATGAGATTGGGCGCATCCATTGTGGTGTGGCTGTAGATGAGCTTTGGGGTTTCTGTTAGATCTTTTCTACTTCTAACTACTGGTACATAAATGAATAAAATTGAAAATGGAATGCATCAACAGAACAGTGTTGGCAGTATAAAAATACCAACAGCAGCTTGCATTCCCAGGTGGTCTCCCATCCAAGTAATAACCAGGACCAACACTGTTTAGCTTCCAAGACCAGATGAGATTTGGAGTATACAGTGTGGTGTGGCTGTAGATGAGCTTTGTTGTTTCTGTTAGAGCTTTTCTACTTCTAACTACTGGTACATAAATTAATAAGTTTGAAAATGGAATGCATCAACAGAACGGTGTTGGCAGTATAAAAATACCTACAGCACCTTGTATTCCCAGGTAGTCTCCCATCCAAGTACTAACCAGTCCCAACACTGTTTAGCTTTCAAGATCAGATGAGATTGGGCGCATCCATTGTGGTGTGGCTGCAGATGAGCTATGAGGTTTCTTTTAGAGCTTTTCTACTTCTTACTACTGGTACATAAATGAATAAGTTTGAAAATGGAATGCATCAACAGAACGCTGTTGGCAGTATAAAAATACCTACTGCACCTTGTATTCCCAAGCGGTCTCCCATCCATGTACTAACCATGCCCAATACTGCTTAGTTTCCAAGATCAGATAAAATTGGGCATATCCAGTATGGTGTGGCTGTAGATGAGCTTTGTGTTTTCTATTAGAGCTTTTTTACTTCTAGCTACTGGTACATAAATGAATAAGTTTGAAAATGGAATGCATCAACAGAACGGTGTTGGCAGTATAAAAATACCTACAGCACCTTGTATTCCCTGGTGGTCTCCCATCCAAGTTCTAACCAGGCCTAACACTGCTTAGCTTCCAAGACAAGATGAGATTTGGCGTATCCAGTGTGGTGTGGATATAGATGAGCTTTTTGGTTTCTGTTAGAGCTTTTCTACTTCTAACTACTGGTACATAAAGGAATAAGTTTGAAAATGGAATGCGTCAACAGAACGGTGTTGGCAGTATAAAAATACCTACTGCAGTTTGCATTCCCAGGTGGTCTCCCATCCATGTACTAGCCAGGCCCAACACTGCGTAGCTTCCAATATCAGATAAGATTGGGCATATCCAGTGTGGTGTGGCTGTAGATGAGCTTTGTGGTTTCTGTTAGAGCTTTTCTACTTCTAACTACTGGTACATAAATGAATACGTTTTTCATTTTCGGTTCCGTGTGCATGGAGTGATGATCGTGCTCTCTCAGCTCCGCTCCTAGCCCGGTTCACTAATTTCCTTTTCACGGCTGTCTCAGCCTCCAAGAGCCAGGCCCTGCAAACGGCGCTCGCCACCCACTTGTCGGCATGGACAAATTTTGTCTCCTCTTCTCAGCCACAGCGCTCGTTTCAGCAGACGCTGCGGCAAGTGAATCGCGGTGCCGATCCTAACATGGCGCCAGACCCGGATGCACACGCTATGTCTCCGGCCAGCAAGAAGTCTGCTGCAGACCCAGGAAAAGACACAGCCTCACAACCTCTCAAGGCTTCTTATGCCCCTCTCACGTATACAGATCTGGTGGATGAAAAAGAACAAACGGCTGCGCTGAATATCAGGAACGGAACATAATGTACAGAGAGCCAACGTAAAAAATAACAATGTTTATTAATAAAACATATAAAAAGATTAATTATCAAATAACCGGTGAATAATATATATAAATATATATAAGAACAATCACTAGACGTGGACTAGTGGTATATTGTAATAACTCAGCTTATTGGGGTGAAAAGTTCCGTGATTCACTTGTTAGATAATTGATAAATACCAGGTGTGTTGGTAGGATCCTAATGAATTAAAAGTCCCTCAGTTGAAAATGATATTCAATACCTTTCCAAAATGGGCTGGTAAGAGCCGAGCGTCCTCGGCTTCAATGTCCTGCAATGCCCATATACGCTGTGCAGCGGAAAGGAATGGACCGTCTCTCTCACAACCCGGTCGTGGCGGCGTGTGCGCTGAAGCCGCTGATGTCGGATGCTGTAGGCGGAGGGTGCAGCGGGGACCAAGGAACACCTGGAAGATTTCACCTGAGCTGAGTGTGGATAGGGGCGGGTCCTCTACCTTTGAGAAAGTCACGTGAACGTGACGAAACGCGTCAGGACCCGCCCCTATCCACACTCAGCTCAGGTGAAATCTTCCAGGTGTTCCTTGGTCCCCGCTGCACCCTCCGCCTACAGCATCCGACATCAGCGGCTTCAGCGCACACGCCGCCACGACCGGGTTGTGAGAGAGACGGTCCATTCCTTTCCGCTGCACAGCGTATATGGGCATTGCAGGACATTGAAGCCGAGGACGCTCGGCTCTTACCAGCCCATTTTGGAAAGGTATTGAATATCATTTTCAACTGAGGGACTTTTAATTCATTAGGATCCTACCAACACACCTGGTATTTATCAATTATCTAACAAGTGAATCACGGAACTTTTCACCCCAATAAGCTGAGTTATTACAATATACCACTAGTCCACGTCTAGTGATTGTTCTTATATATATTTATATATATTATTCACCGGTTATTTGATAATTAATCTTTTTATATGTTTTATTAATAAACATTGTTATTTTTTACGTTGGCTCTCTGTACATTATGTTCCGTTCCTGATATTCAGCGCAGCCGTTTGTTCTTTTTCTATGCTATCACCACAATACTACACATAGTATTCCGGCAAGCGCAGACTATCAGGAACATAAAATTGTGATTATTTAATTCTATGAAACACGTATTGGTTTTCACTTTTTATTTTGATGATTAGGCGCTCGTTTGTTGCAGTTTTTTGTTTAGATCTGGTGGATGCCATCACATCCACAGTGGATACTCTCTTTACAAAAGCAGTGAGTGACATCACTGCTCAGGTACAGCAGCTAAACACGCGGGTCTCAGGCAATGAGAACAGAATAGCCTCTATAGCCCATAACTTAGCTGATTTGCAGTGCGAGGTTAAACGCCTTGAGAAAGATAATTATGCTCTCATTAATCGCATGGAGGATTTTGAAAATTGTTCGCGACGTAACAATGTGCGACTGGTTGTGTTGCCTGAATCCCTTAAAGGTCCTGAACTAGAGACTTTTGTTAAATCTACATTGCCACAGCTGTTGGGCATACAGAATGCATGCAAAGATATGATTATCTTAAGGGTTCATATGGTAGGCCCTCCTCCACGTTCCCATGACTCCCGCCCACGGGTTACGCTGTTTAAATGCTTAATCTATACCCATAAGCTTGAAATCTGGAAAGCCTCCAGGAAAATACCCGTCATCAATTGGGAAGGGAAGAAAATGAGGATCTTTCAAGACTTTTCAGCAGAATTGTCAAAAGCGAGAAAAACTTTTTTTCCCATTTGTTCCCAGCTCGTTGCCAGCAAACTGAAATTTGCCCTGATTTACCCAGCAAAACTCCATATGTTCTATAAAGATAGACACTATGACTTTCTCACACCGGCAGATGCTGATGATTTCCTACAGGATGCAGACCCTGACCTTTCGTCTGACATAACAGATCTGTCCCCACAGCAAGCCGCACGTTACTGATATTAGCTTTTAGCTATTTGCTACTTTCCTAGGTTTACCGAATAAGTTCATGTGGACTGGTTCATATCCCTGTTACTATGGACCGGGCTCAGAAGGAGCTAGCTCCAGGTATTATGTTAGGAGTTTCTCCATATTTCCACTACTGTTTTCTTTTTTATTTCATGTCCAGAAGTCTAGTGCTATGACACGTAAAATGTTTGACACGCAGCGCGTTTTTCCATTTACTACTCTATTTAAATTTTCTAATGTCTTCTCTGTCTCTGTGCCCCCCTCCCTTCATGTGTCTTCCCTCCCCTTTACCTTACCTGTATGGTTTAACGATTCAATCACATATGTTTCAATATCCATTTGATAGACTTGGCTCAGCTGTATTATCAAATCCTCCTTCTATGCTATGACTACCCTATGCATAGGTTCCTTGAACGTAGGAGGGTTTAATTATCCTGCGAAGAGGAGAAAGATTTTGGTCTACCTTAATGCATTAAAACTGAATGTGGTTTTTGTACAAGAGGCGCATTTAATTCCTGCTGAAATGGTGAAGCTGTAAATGTTCGGTTGCAAACTACTTGACTTCTCGTCTTATAATTCTAAGGTTAGAGGAGTTGTCCTCCTTATTAAACGCAATATCTCATATTCCCATATCGCTTCTCAGGCTGACATGGAAGGTAGATACACGATTACCCAGGTATCACTTAATTCTAAGGTGTACACCTTTTGCAATGTATATGCTTCTCCTATCTATTCCAAAGAATTTTTTCAAACTTTCATTGCTAAATTAACGCCATTTATGGGCGACCCTATGATAGTATGTGGGGACTTTAATCTAATATCAGACATTTCCCTAGATCAATTGCTACCCCCAACGTGTCATGCTACTTCCAAAAAATTACTCAGGCTTGGAGTCCCACAATTTGCTACCCAATTATCCTTAGTGGATGCTTGGCGCTCCACCTACCCCATGTCTAGAGAATATACATGCCTTTTGGTGGCCTATCAAACATTTTCCAGAATTGTCTATATTTTGATTTCGCAATCCTGTTCACAAGAATGTCTTCAGTGGAGATTGAACCCATCGCCATTTCTGATCATGCCCTTCTTAGATTGGACCTTAATTTGTCTGATGATAATCCTTCCCACTCCCCTTGGCGCTTCCCCACGCATCTTCTCACTTCCAATGATATTAAAACAATGTTGCTAGACAGTTGGAAGGACTACGCAGTTAATAATAGTGAATGTGCAGCCACTAACCCCCCACTCTTTTGGCAGACGGCTAAAACGGTTCTTAGAGGCAACATTATGTCCTATGTGTCTAGGTTGAACAAGGCATATGCAGATTCCTATCTATCCTTACAGTCCTCTCTTACCTCTGCTTATTCAGAATTCCAACGTGTCCCCTCCCTAACAAACAAACATAAATATGTACAGGCAAAAACCCACTTAGATGAATTTCTTCACAAAAGAGGTAATACATATCTCTACCGTATCAACTACCGTTACCATCGTTTTGGGAATAAGACAGGTAGAATTCTAACTAATATTTTGAATGGTTCTAGACCTTCTGTTGCGGTTCACCCTCTGTTATGCACACCAGTGCCAGCAGGAATGTACTGGTGTCTGAACGGTGAGGGATGCAAAACAAATGAACTCACAGACAGACTGGGGAATATGACATTACATACACAGAAGGTGATAGGGTAACAAAATAAACACAAAGTGAACAGAGAAGCCCAAAGGCTAAGACACTGGGTGTCTCCCTAGTATTAGGAATGCTCAGATGGAAAGAAGCGAGATGTAGTGATTTAATACGTAGAGAACCCGAAATGCTGTTGCTAAGGGCAACAGCAAAACCCTAAAGGGTTACCAACGGGTGTGGCAGTAAACTCCTTAGTCAGAGATGGAATAAAAGACACAAGGAGAGTCTCCACAATCCTAGTCCTCACTTGCAGTGCACTGGTTCAGTTTACTGCCACTAAACTGACACCTGAACACTTTGCACAGTGAGAAAGGATTTTGGCAGGCAAGTCTGAGAATACAGCCGCAAACTTGCTAGGTTCACAGAGTAGCAAAAGAACCCCAGCAGGTTAAACGACTGACTCCAGTCTTACTGCTAGGTCTGGATTGGCATAGTGTAATACCAAATCCCAAGGCCTATTTGCAGTAAGCAACAAACAAATACAAAGTTTACACAGTACTAGCTAGCTTTCAGGAACTGACTAACCAACAAAGATTCAGCAGCATCTGCCTAACCTGAGAAGAGGGTTTATATAGCAGGTGCTGTCCACGCCCCACTCAGACCTCACAGACTGTGAGCACAAAAACCAGCACCGGATCCCCTGCCGTGCACAGAGCCTGTAACTACTGCACAGCAAAAGACCCGAACCGGAGTATCAGCTACGCTCAGGTTATTCCGCTAGCACTTGTCTCCCGGTTGCCATGACGACGTGGCAGCACAGAGCAGGAGACCCTAACACCCTCTCAGGAGACATGATTGCACTCTCACCTCTTCCAATAAACAAATAGTGGATAAAATGATCCAATTCTACACTGATCTCTATTCTGTTTCCTCCTCTTCTCTGTAACCTAACCTTGTTTCTTCAGGAGAACAGGAATTTCCATGGTCCGCCCTGCCTTTCCCCACTATCTCTACAGAGATGAGTTCGGCATTGACTGCACCAATCACACCCATGGAGGTCTCTTGAGTTATTTCTTCCCTCAAGGCCACTAAGGCCCCCGGACCTGATGGCTTTGGGGGTAGCTTCTATAAGACACTACACTCAGAGATATCGAATACTCTAGTTGATTCATTTAACCATATTCTATTGTCTGACTGCTCCCCACTCTACTTTAATAATGCATATATCAAATTTTTACCTAAACCTGGCCGGGATTTGTCTCTACCAGGGTCTTATAGGCCAATTTCACTACTCAATTCCGATTATAAAATACTGACTAAAATCTTAGCCAATAGATTAAAAAATATCCTCCCATCCATAATACATCCGGATCAAACTGGATTTATCCAGGTTTTGCATTCGGTCCTCAATGTTCAGAAGGTGATAGCAGTGATTCAATCCCTACAAACTTCCTCTGGGTCTCCCCCTCAGGTGTGGTGGTATCAATGGATGTGGAGAAGGCCTTCGATCTGGTCCTTTGGCCCCATTTATTTGACTCTTTATCTCGATTTGGCTTCCCCTCTGCATTTATTTCATATATCTATGCAGAAAAACATCATAGATTAGTTCAGGCCCTGCAGATTTACCATTTTTTTGTTCTAATTCCATAAGGATGCCTAGAGCCTCATTATGTGTATGGTCTAATAAAATGGGTAAGGTATTTTCCTTCACATTTTCTAGACGTTTATTAGTAAAGTATCTCTGTCTACAAAGTTCTTTAGTGTATCTATTCAACTCAACATATAATTCAAAGGGGTCTGGTCCTGTAGAGGGTGCAAGCTTGAGACCTTTAGAAATTATCACCTTCTCGCTTTCTGTCAATATTTTGGAGGATAGATTAAAAATACTATTATTCTTCAGTCTTTCTTTGCACTTTTGGAGTGACTTCTTAAATCCTCCTCTGAATCCTTTGTATCTGGTACTTTTCTTTTTGGAGAGTCTTGATTTAACGGACTGTACCTGTTCCAATTTTTCCAGATCGGGTACAGATCCTTCTCTAAAGAAGTCTGAGATCTGCTCCCTTCTGTATAAAATCTGGAGATGTCTGTTGTGTTAAATTCTTTTTCTCCATTGGTTGGGGGCTACTTCTAGTCCTAGTTGGGTTGTTAAAATGATGAGTCCTATGCTGATCTTTTCTATTCATGCTAGAGGAATTGATTCTATTCCTCTGCATTTGGTACATATTTGGATTCTTATTCTGGGTGTACATTCTCCTATCTTGAGCTGAAAGATATCTATGTCTCATATTATAAGTCCTCACTTGATTAGTGCTCTAGTCATGATTGTCTCTTGACAATTTTTTATTTTTAGAGGCAATCAGAGTCTGTTCATACTAGTGATGAGCGGGTTTGGTTTCTCGGAAACCGAATGCCCCCGAACTTCACCCTTTTTACACGGGTCCGAGCCATACTCGGATTCTCCTGTATGGCTCGGGTAACCCGAGCGCGCCCGAACGTCATCATCCCGCTGTCGGATTCTCGCGAGATTCGGATTCTATATAAGCAGCCGCGCGTTGCCGCCATTTTCACTCGTGCATTGCAAATGTTAGGGAGAGGACGTGGCTGGCGTCCTCTCCGTTATTGTTGAATTTGATTGTGCATTATTGCTTAATTCATTGTGGGGAGGACTGGGGAGCAGCTGTATAAAATAGGAGGAGTACAGTGCAGAGTTTTGCTGATCAGTGACCACCAGTTATCCGTTCTCTGCCTGAAAAAACCGCTCCATATCTGTGCTCAGTGTGCTGCATATAAATCTGTGCTCACACTGCTTAATTGTGGGGCCTGGGGAGCAGCTGTATTATATAGCAGGAGTACAGTGCAGAGTTTTGCTGACAGTGACCACCAGTATACGTTGTCTGCCTGAAAAACACTCCATATCTGTGCTCAGTGTGCTGCTTTATTGTGGGGACTGGGGACCACCAGTATAATTAATATTATATAGGAGGAGTACAGTGCAGAGTTTTGCTGACAGTGACCACCATTATACGTTGTCTGCCTGAAAAACACTCCATATCTGTGCTCAGTGTGCTGCTTTATTGTGGGGACTGGGGAGTCGGGACCACCAGTATAATATTATATAGGAGGAGTACAGTGCAGAGTTTTGCTGACACAGTGACCACCAGTATACTATATATAGCAGTACGGTACGGAAGGCCACTGCTGTACCTACCTCTGTGTCATCATTAAGTATACTATCCATCTACATTCTATACCTGTGGTGCATTTTAGTTGTGCGCAGTATATATAGTAGTAGGCCATTGCTATTGATACTGGCAAATAATTCCACACATTAAAATATGGAGAACAAAAATGTGGAGGTTAAAATAGGGAAAGATCAAGATCCACTTCCACCTCGTGCTGAAGCTGCTGCCACTAGTCATGGCCGAGATGATGAAATGCCATCAACGTCGTCTGCCAAGGCCGATGCCCAATGTCATGTAAAATCCCCCCAAAAAAAGTTCAGTAAAATGACCCAAAAATCAAAATTAAAAGCGTCTGAGGAGAAGCGTAAACTTGCCAATATGCCATTTATGACACGGAGTGGCAAGGAACGGCTGAGGCCCTGGCCTATGTTCATTTCTAGTGGTTAAGCTTCACATGAGGATGGAAGCACTCATCCTCTCGATAGAAAAATGAAAAGACTTAAGCTGGCAAAAGCATAGCAAAGAACTGTGCATTCTTCTAAATCACAAATACCCAAGGAGAGTCCAATTGTGTCGGTTGCGATGCCTGACCTTCCCAACACTGGACGGGAAGAGCTTGCGCCTTCCACCATTTGCACGCACCCTGCAAGTGCTGGAAAGAGCACCCGCAGTCCAGTTCCTGATAGTCAAATTGAAGATGTCACTGTTGAAGTACACCAGGATGAGGATATGGGTGTTGCTGGCGCTGGGGAGGAAATTGACAAGGAGGATTCTGATGGTGAGGTGGTTTGTTTAAGTCAGGCACCTGGGGAGACACCTGTTGGGAGGAATATGGCCATTGACATGCCTGGTCAAAATACTAAAAAAACCCACCTCTTCGGTGTGGAATTATTTCAACACAAATGCGGACAACAGGTGTCAAGCCGTGTGTTGCCTTTGTCAAGCTGTAATAAGTAGGGGTAAGGACGTTAACCACCTTGGAACATCCTCCCTTATACGTCACCTGCAGCGCATTCATCATAAGTCAGTGACAAGTTCAAAAACTTTGGGTGACAGCAGAAGCAGTCCACTGACCACTAAATACCTTCCTCTTGTAACCAAGCTCCTGCAAACCACACCACCAACTCCCTCAGTGTCAATTTCCTCCTTACCCAGGAAAGCCAATAATCCTGCAGGCCATGTCACTGGCAAGTCTGACGAGTCCTCTCCTGCCTGGGATTCCTCCGATGCATCCTTGAGTGTAACGCCTACTGCTGCTGGCGCTGCTGTTGTTGCTGCTGGGAGTCGATCGTCATCCCAGAGGGCAAGTCGGAAGACCACTTGTACTACTTCCAGTAAGCAATTGACTGTCCAACAGTCCTTTGCGAGGAAGATGAATTATCACAGCAGTCATCCTGCTGCAAAGCAGATAACTCAGGCCTTGGCAGCCTGGGCGGTGAGAAACGTGGTTCCGGTATCCACCGTTAATTCAGAGGCAACTAGAGACTTGATTGAGGTATTGTGTCCCCAGTACCAAATACCATCTCGGTTCCATTTCTCTAGGCAGGCGATACCGAAAATGTACACAGACCTCAGAAAAAGACTCACCATTGTCCTAAAAAATGCAGTTGTACCCAATGTCCAGTTAACCACGGACATGTGGACAAGTGGAGCAGGGCAGACTCAGGACTATATGACTGTGACAGCCCACTGGGTAGATGTATTGCCTCCCGCAGCAAGAACAGCAGCGGCGGCACCAGTAGCAGCATCTCGTAAACGCCAACTCGTTCCTAGGCAGGCTACGCTTTGTATCACCGCTTTCCATAAGAGGCACACAGCTGACAACCTCTTATGAAAACTGAGGAAGTTCATCGCAGAATGGCTTACCCCAATTGGACTCTCCTGGGGATTTGTGACATCGGACAACGCCAGCAATATTGTGCGTGCATTACATCTGGGCAAATTCCAGCACGTCCCATGTTTTGCACATACATTGAATTTGGTGGTGCAGAATTATTTAAAAAACGACAGGGGCGTGCAAGAGATGCTGTTGGTGGCCCGAAGAATTGCGGGCCACTTTCGGCATTCAGCCACCGTGTACAGAAGACTGGAGCACCACCAAACAATCCTGAACCTGCCCTGCCATCATCTGAAGCAAGAGGTGGTAACGAGGTGGAATTCAACCCTCTATATGCTTCAGAGGATGGAGGAGCAGCAAAAGGCCATTCAAGCCTATACATCTGGCCACGATATAGGCAAAGGAGGGGGAATGCACCTGACTCAAGCGCAGTGGAGAATTATTTCAACGTTGTGCAAGGTTCTGCAACCCTTTGAACTTGCCACACGTGAAGTCAGTTCAGACACTGCCAGCCTGAGTCAGGTCATTCCGCTCATCAGGCTTTTGCAGAAGAAGCTGGAGACATTGAAGGAGGAGCTAAAACAGAGCGATTCCGCTAGGCATGTGGGACTTGTGGATGGAGCCCTTAATTCACTTAACCAGGATTCACGGGTGATCAATCTGTTGAAATCAGAGCACTACATTTTGGCCACCGTGCTCGATCCTAGATTTAAAACCTACGTTGTATCTCTCTTTCCGGCAGACACAAGTCTGCAGAGGTTCAAAGACCTGCTGGTGACAAAATTGTCAAGTCAAGCGGAACGTGACCCGTCAACATCTCCTCCTTCACATTCTCCCGCAACTGGGGGTGCGAGGAAAAGGCTAAGAATTCCGAGCCCACCCGCTGGCGGTGATGCAGGGCAGTCTGGAATGAGTGCTGACATCTGGTCCGGACTGAAGGACCTGCCAACGATTACTGACATGTCGTCTACTGTCACTGCATATGATTCTCCTACCATTGAAAGAATGGTGGAGGATTTTGTGCATGACCGCATCCAAGTAGGCACGTCAGACAGTCCGTACATATACTGGCAGGAAAAAGAGGCAATTTGGAGGCCCTTGCACAAACTGGCTTTATTCTACCTAAATTGCCCTCCCTCCAGTGTGTACTCCGAAAGAGTGTTTAGTGCAGCCGCTCACCTTGTCAGCAATCGACGTACTAGGTTACTTCCAGAAAATGTGGAGAAGATGATGTTCATCAAAATGAATTATAATCAATTCCTGCGTGAAGACATTCACCAGCAATTGCCTCCTGAAAGTACACAGGGACCTGAGATGGTGGATTCCAGTGGGGACAAAATAATAATCTGTGAGGAGGGGGATGTACACAGTGAAAGGGGTGAGGAATCGGAGGATGATGATGAGGAGGACATCTTGCCTCTGTAGAGCCAGTTTGTGCAAGGAGAGATTGATTGCTTCTTTTTTGGTGGGGGCCCAAACCAACCAGTCATTTCAGTCACAGTCGTGTGACAGACTCTGTCGCTGAAATGATGGGTTTGTTAAAGTGTGCATGTCCTGTTTATACAACATAAGGGTGGGTGGGAGGGCCCAAGGACAATTCCATCTTGCACCTCTTTTTTCTTTCATTTTTCTTTGCATCATGTGCTGTTTGGGGACTATTTTTTGAAGTGCCATCCTGTCTGACACTGCAGTGCCACTCCTAGATGGGCCAGGTGTTTGTGTCGGCCACTTGTGTTGCTTAGCTTAGTCACACAGCGACCTTGGTGCGCCTCTTTTTTTCTTTGCATCATGTGCTGTTTGGGGACTATTTTTTTGAAGTGCCATCCGGTCTGACACTGCAGTGCCACTCCTAGATGGGCCAGGTGTTTGTGTCGGCCACTTGTGTCGCTTAGCTTAGTCACACAACGACCTCATTGCGCCTCTTTTTTTCTTTGCATCATGTGCTGTTTGGGGACAATTTTTTGAAGTGCCATCCTATCTGACACTGCAGTGCCACTCCTAGAGGGGCCAGGTGTTTGTGTCGGCTACTTGTGTCGCTTAGCTTAGTCACACAGCGACCTTGGTGCGCCTCTTTTTTTCTTTGCATCATGTGCTGTTTGGGGACTATTTTTTTGAAGTGCCATCCTGTCTGACACTGCAGTGTCACTCCTAGATGGGCCAGGTGTTTGTGTCGGCCCCTTGTGTCGCTTAGCTTAGTCACACAGCGACCTCATTGCGCCTCTTTTTTTCTTTGCATCATGTGCTGTTTGGGGACAATTTTTTTGAAGTGCCATCCTGTCTGACACTGCAGTGCCACTCCTAGATGGGTCAGGTGTTTGTGTTGGCCACTTGTGTCGCTTAGCTTAGTCACACAGCGACCTCGGTGTAAATTTTAGGACTAAAAATAATATTGTGAGGTGTTCAGAATAGACTGGAAATGAGTGGAAATTATGGTTATTGAGGTTAATAATACTATGGGATCAAAATGACCCCCAAATTCTATGATTTAAGCTGTTTTTTAGGGTTTTTTGTAAAAAAACACCCGAATCCAAAACACACCCGAATCCGGCAAAAAAATTTCGGTGAGGTTTTGCCAAAACACGTCCGAATCCAAAACACGGCCGCGGAACCGAATCCAAAACCAAAACACAAAACCTAAATGTCCTGTGCACATCACTAGTTCATACTCCTCTATTTTTTTTATTTAATCTATAGCCCTGGTCCCTAAATCAGCTCTGACATCATAGGGTTTCAATAGTCCCTGTATTTTTTCTTTTACGAATTGATCGAGGAGACCTTTTTATCTCTTATAGGAAATCAACAATTCAATCAATGCAAATGAACACTGGTCTACAGTACTATTCAATTTCATAGTTAATTCCTTGTCTTCTTTAAAGGAACAACATTTAAACATTCTTAACCCTCTGGGTAATATTTTATCTTTTACATATTTGGTAAGTAACATTTTGTCAAATGTCTAGTTTCTCTCTTAAGCAGAACTTCTAATCTATTAAAGAGTTGGTGCATATCCAGAGGGTTAATTTCTGCAGAATCAACATCTGCACTAATAGAATCATTAAACAACAAGTTGAGCCTAGAGTTCCTATCACCAATATTGTGCCGTGATGCCATTAGTGTACCAACAGTTGCAGCCCAAATACTTCCAGAGGGAAAACCAATTCAATTAATTATTAGTTATTGGGTGCAATTTATAGGGGTGGGGTATGTTGAGGGGGTTGATTCTGAATTGGATGCAGTTGCGGCCCTCCTTGTGTCTTCTGCTGCAGTTGCACCTGTGACTTTATGCTAATGCTGCTACAATGCCCTTCCCTGGTGTACATCCATGTGCTAGGACTGAGACGCCCTCTGTCAGTGTCTTCAGATGCTGCAATCATGCTTTGTGCATCTTTATACGCCACAATTGGTTGCACCATTGAAACTATCACCAATACTATGCAGATCATCTGTCTGAGTGCAGTATGGCCTCCAATGTGCGTGATTTAGTGTCACTGTAAGCAACCGGTTTCAGCAACATGCCCATATCATTCCTATAGCAGACACATAATATGTTACATATGCGTCTGATTATCCAACTCCCTTTTACTACCTAGGAATGCCCAACACATTTCAAATACACGTCTTGGTGCATGTGTCTGACTCTTTACTGCAACTCTGTATGAAAACTATCAGGACAAATGCACGGTGCACCTCAGACGCAAGCACAGAAGAAATAATGGCATAAGAAAACTCTAAAACACATTGGCCCCCATCAATAATACACAATAACACATTACCCCAGAGGAAAAAAACAAACACATTGGCCCCCGACAAGAAAAATAAAACACAACAGCCCCCACAGAAATTTGTTTTGCCCCCAACAGGAAAAAAATTAAAACATTATCCCAAGACAGGAAAAAAACAAGCACATTAGCCACAACATGAAAAATAAAACACAATATCCCAATAGGAGAAAAAAAAATATTGGCCATCAACAGGTAAAAAAACACACACTGGACCCCAAAGGAACATACACATTGGCCTTAATAGCAAAAAAAAAAAATATACAAAAATAAAACACATTGGCCCTCACAGAAAAAAAGACAAACACATTGGCCCCAATAGCAAAAAAATAAAACACATTGGCGCCCATAGGAAAAACTGAAACAAAACGGACCCCAACAGGAAAAAACAACAATACAATGTACCCCAACAGGAAAAACCCTACAATGGCCCGGCAGGAAAAAATACATTAGCCCCTGGCAGGAAATAAACACAGAGAAACACGAATTCATTGGCATTAATAGCAAAAAATAAAAAATAAACCCCCAAAAAACCAAACACATTGAACCCTGACAGGAAAAAAGCACATTAGCCCCCACAGGAAAAAAAATAGTGTACTTCCCTGGTTTGGGGTGGTGGCGATGGGGTACTGTATATCTAGGTGTTTGGGGGGTGAAAGTGGTAGGGAACATTCTGGAGACCAAGGGTATGATAAGTAATGGTATGTTTCAGTGGCAGAGGGTGGAGGTTAGGGTGAGTACTTTTCT
The DNA here is from genome assembly GCF_028390025.1 of Pseudophryne corroboree. NCBI lineage: Eukaryota > Metazoa > Chordata > Amphibia > Anura > Myobatrachidae > Pseudophryne > Pseudophryne corroboree. Next base: position 111,858,456 of record NC_086446.1, on the reverse strand, counting down.
GTGAGGCCTGGGGCATAAACTGCATACATGCTGCTGCCACTGGTGGCAGGATGGGAGTAGTAGTGGGAAGCAAGTGACAGGATGGGAGTAGGTGGAAGCATTAGGCAGGATGGGTGTAGTAGTAGTGTGGAACAAGGGGCCAGTATGGGAGTAGTGGTAGGAACAAGTGGGCAGGATGGGAATGAAAGAGACTCACCAGAAGGAAGTCAGAATTAGTTTAACATAGAATCTTATTAACTCCTCTTGACCGCCATTGCTCCCTGCTTGGACAGCGCTGACTAAAAAATATGCTGTTTCCCGGTCACCTGGCTACAATCTACAGAGCAGCCTGTCCAGTCACTGCGTTGTTCAGGTATTCAGCTCTCCGACTCCAGCAGTCCCGGAATACGGCTGCCACATCCAACACAGAGACAGATGAACAGGTGACAGAGGCTAAGGAAGAGGACATCCCATCCTCAGTGGTAGATCCAGAACAAAATTTTAAGGAGGCACCATGACAGAGGAAGAGGTTGTAGTGGGCGGTAGTATTTGTGAACACCACAGCTGCATGCTCCTGGAAGAATGGGTGTGGTCTTTCAATGAGGGAGTGGCCTCACAACAAGGGGCATGGCCTCAAAGGGAATGCCATATCCATTTGACTGGGAGAAGGTGATTCCTTGGAAAGGAGAGGGGGTGATGTGGAGATAGTGATGCAGATGAAAGGCAGTGGGTGTCAAGGAGAGGGTGATAGAGAGAGGCAGTGGATGACACCAGGGAGCGGCAGTGGGTGATGGAGAGGGTGACAGGCAGTGGGTGACAGGGAGAGGCAATGAGTAACAGATATGTGAGAGCGGCGGTGCGGTGTAGTGCCTGCTGCTGTCCACTTCTTACTGCAAGTCACCCTTCTCGTCTCCAGCCACGGAATTTCTTTAGGCCGGGAACCTTTTCTGAAATCCCAAGGCGGTGATTCTTCCTTAGAGTACAGACGAGCTAGGGGTAGAGAAACACTAGTCACCGAGTATCAACTCTTTCCGTTGCGAGAAAGAGGACACATCGGGGGGTGGGGGGGTGGGTTTGTAGTGGTGGAGACCTTCACCGGTTAGGTGAGCATCATCACTGGCTCTAAGGCCTCAGCCACCCAATCGTCACCTATCGGTACTTGCGCACCAGGTGGAGGCGAGCCTCACTCAGCCTAGTGAGGTCTTGTGAACCGGCGCCCAACGCGGACCAAAACATGAACACAGAGGGGAATACTCACACAGCCACTCTTGTCACCTTGCCTGTCGCGGTTCTCTGCTCCTGGAGAGATAATGACAGCAGCCTCCCTGCAAACTAGTCAATAGGCTAACAATTATCTTGGCCTATTGTACTGAACAAATACAACTTGGGCAAACTTCTACACCTGTCCCCAACTAACAGAACATACACATACAAATTGACAACAGTAGAGATATACAACAACAGTTTGAGTTAGCTTCAAATCTGGTTTGGTGAATGGTCTAGCCCCTGCGTGCCGGCTAACAATCGCCTGTGCTGAACCCCTGGCCACATGCCGCAAACTAGGCTCCCTGTCGTGGACAGCCGTCCACTTCAGGATTATGGGATTGTGGGACTGGACCGTCTCTCCACCGCCTTCCCAAACCCAAACGGAGTACAGAAAGTGAGGGCCAGCCAGCCCTTCACACCCAACCAGCAACAGGCCTTGAACGAGCTGCCTCACAGCCCACTCACTGCAAGAACCCGGCTGGAGAGGGCTCTGTACTGTATGTCCGTTCCCAATTGCAAGGGTGGAGCCCTGCTATACAACTAGAGCGGGACTGCTCTGACCCACGCCCTGTGCTTGAGTCCCCAGGTATATAATACAGACCTAGGGGCTTTGCTATGGAGGCACAAACCGGAGACCTGGGTGGGAGTACAGGCCAGGGGGGCTTAACAATGTTGGTGCAGGCCGAAGGCCTGCGTGGAACCACAGGCCAAAGGGGCCTGACTATATGGGCACAGGCCTAACGCCTGGATGCGGCCACGGGCCTAGTGCCCGGTTGACGGTGGGCCACGAGGGCCCAGTTAATGGTGGGCTACAGGCCTGGAGGGCACAGCTACTGGGGTCCACAGGTCTGGAGGACCCAACACTATGTGGCCACGGGCCAAGAGGGCCCGACTATATGCCCACAGACCAAGATGGCCTGACTGTGCCTACGGGCCTAATGCCCGAACCCTGGTGGTCTATGGAGGCTACAAGAAGGTGGTTGTGGCCCACAGCCACTTACCCTGGACGGTGGGAGAGCCTGTAGAGGGGAGATTCATTACGCTCTTTTCCTTCCCATCACTGCAGTACTCTCCGGTCCTCAGCTTCTGTGCAGGCCTGCGCCGACAGCCGTCGTCCTATGCAGTCCTCCGCCACCTTTTCTTCCACGGCCGCCGCCTTCTGGCTTGCTCCCGCCACGTTCTGGCGTCTTCCGTGGCCGCTGGAGCTCTTCTGATCTTATGGAACTCTGCTTCACATCTGCCAGCTAACTGAGCTCTAAATAAGACACTGGGAGAGGGCGGAGCCATGATGCAACAAGACCCGATAGGCTGTAACCCGGTGGGTCATGATTGGCTCACGGAGGTCACCAGAATGGGCCCGCCTCAGCCTGATTGGATGAGCTTGGATCCCTTCGGATACAAGCTCATGCATGCCCGCTTCCCGCCGCTCCATCGCGCCACCAGGACCCGTCACCGCACATAAGGGGTGAGTGAACCCCGATGACGCAGGTCACCTTCTCACAGATACAGGTTGACAGGGAGGGTGATTCCAGGGAGAGGTGTAATACACCACTTGTGGAGTGTTGGGGTGTGGTTGTACATGTTTCTCCTGGACACTGCGACTGTCCCAGCCCTCTGGATGTCTCCTGGCCATACTTCTCTTGAACTTTGATGTTGCTAGACAGAGAGATAGGAACCCCAGAGACCCCCCAGTACAAGTCACTACACGTGTGGACAGTGACTAAGGGGTCTATTTACTAAGCCTTGGATGGAGATAAATCCAATGGAGATAAAGTCCCAGCCAATTGGCTCCTAAATGCCATTTTTCAAACCCAGCCTGTGACATGGCAGTTAGGAGCTGATTGGCTGGGACTTTATCTCCATCGGATTTATCTCCATCTAAGGCTTAGTAAATAGGCCTCTTAATGTTTTTATAACTGGAGCAAGCTGTCACTGTTTCAGAAAGTTAAAGGGTTAATTTTACAATCAACAGTCACAATAACATTCACTTACAGAAAGTGATCACTTTCCTATCGTTACTTATGGTTATACACACAGGGCCTATTCAAGGTTGATTGCAAAACAAAATTTTCCTCTAAAGGGAAAAACCATGTGCACTGCAGGATGGGCAGATATAACATGTGCAGAAAGAGAAAAATTTGGGTGGGTTATTTTGTTTCTGTGCAGGGTAAATATTGGCTGCTTTATTTTTATACTGCAATTTAGATTTCAGATTGAACATACCCCACCCAAATGAAACTCTGCACATGTTATATCTGCCCCACCTGCACCTCCCAGGTCCCGCCATCTGCCTTCCCGCAACAAACACTTCCAGTCGCCATGGCAACCAACTGAGAGCAGAAATAGCTCAAATATGTAAAACTTATGTGCAAGTTATTTAAATATGCAAAACTTATTCCACAAATAGCACTTGAAATAACACATATTGGCTATAGATCACAGGAATAATTTTATATGCACTTTATTTAGTATTGCACTGCTAAAGGGGAAAGAGCTGGCGCCCGCTGGCAGTGGCGTCGAGAGAGGGGGGAAGAGGGCACAAATTACCAAGGCCCAGGTCTGATAGAGGGGCCCAGTTGGGGCCCAGGTCCATGCCTCCTTTGATTAGGCCATGCCCACTGAAAAGTACCTGAGCCCAGCCAGGTTCTCTACTGCCCTGGCTGGGAGGCATGCCATGCTTCTGTGAGTGGGAGCTTCTGATGTGCTAGACGCCCCCAAAGAGGAGTGGCCATGCCCGCAGCATGCTGTGGTCACACCCATTCCAGTGGGGGCAGGGGGGCCCAGGAAAATGTTGTACCGGGGCCCAGGGTTTCTCTTGGCTGCCCTGCCCGCTGGTAACACAGTCTCAGCGGGCACCTGGCATTTCCCCAGGTAAGGTGATCCAGAGGAGGCGGAACTGCATTCTGACTACAAATGTAACTGGCGAAACGCAGTTCTGCCCCATTTCAGCTCACTTTAACCTCTGGCAAAGATTATTAAATAAAAAAGTCTGAGGTACTATGTAACTGTGCTCAAGCATGGCTATCCTCAAAACCAGTACTGTTAGTGTGTCTTGAGGACCAAGGTTTGGAAACACTCAGGACCGGACTGCCCATCTGGCACATCTGTCAAATGGCAGAAGGGATGATGAGCTGGTGGGCCGGTCCTGTCACACAGACAGCTGGGAATGCCGCACGCAACGCAGCCTCTGGCTCTCTTGTCTGGCGGCTCCCCGCCCCACTGCCCGTCTCCATGGAAATTCCCCCATTCATGGCAAGCATGCCCCTGTCTTGTTAACGTGCACGCACATGCCAGGGCCTATTTTGGCCCCCTGTCAGTCCCTGGAAACACTGGTGTAGTGTAGCTATACTCAGCTGGAAAAGATGATCAGACTCATGCTAAGCAGCACACTTACCATATCACTAACATCACAGAACTTGGGACAGCTCTGTACCTCTCTTACACGGCATGGGGTTCACAGGAAAGCACAGCAGCTGGCAATCTTTCACCAAATATCCACCTCACTTGAAGCTCTGCCTGACACATGTCTCCTCAGGTATCCAGTTGTTAGACAGACAGTTAAAAGGCCAACAGTCAATAGGTCAACACTATAGAGTCGACTGGGTCAAAAGGTTGACAGTCAAAAGGACAACAGGGTCTAAATGTCAACAGGGTCAAAAGGTCAACATAAAAAGGTCGACACATATGATCGACTCATGTTTTTACAACATTTGCTGCATTTAATATCCGTGTCACAAACTACTTCCTTTAGTAATCTTGTGGGGAGTGAAGCGGAGCATGCCACAGCTGCCAAAGCGTGGTGAGCGAAACAAGTGGATGCATTTCAATAGATTTGGGTGAATCATGTTTAAAAACACAAAATAACTCCACACAATCTTTTTTATGTTGACCTTTTGATGCTGTCGACCTTTTGATTGTCTACCCTATGGTGTCTATCCAGTGGTGTCACAAGGCGAGTGCGGGTGGTGCGGCCCACACCTGGGTGTCACCCCTTCAGGGCTGACACCAAAATGCCAGCTTATGCCCAGTGACAGGAGCCGGGTGCTGCACTGTAATATAATATGCAGTACTCGGCAGCTGTCACTGTGTAGGAGCCGGCATTGCAGCCACAGCACTTTCCGTTGGCAGACAGCACCTCCTGAACCTCCTGAGTGATGAAAAACGGGGGTTGGGATGCAAACCCCACCCCTTTCATGAAGTACCACCCCTTTTCACAAAGCCCCACCCATTTTCAGCATCGTTGCATAGGGTGTCAATGTTATAAGTGACGTCTATGTGTCTATCTATAGTACTGAATGTCGACCATTTTACTGTCTATCTAAAGGGGGGTACTCACGGGAGAGATGTGTGCTGAACGATCTTAACACAGACCGCTCAGCACACATCTCTCACCCCGCTCAGCACAACGCGATGTGCTGAGCGAGGGGGAAAGCCGACGGGGGGCCGCTCACTTCACACAACGGTGAAGTGAGCGACCCGCTAGATTGAGCCTGCATGCAACTCAATCTAGCATCGGCGATAGCGATGCGCGGGGCCGCGCATCGCTATCGCTGGAGGGCATACACACGGCAGATCCGTGCTTAAAATCTAAGCAATCTAGCAAGATTGCTTAGATTTTAAGCACGGATCTCTCCGTGTGTACCCCCCTTTACATACCACACCAGTCTCCTCCTAATCCTTTGTGACTTCCCCCTCAAATCAATGGTGCCACCTCACCAGAAGCAGAGAGTGCGATCCTACTCAACTACTCTTATTAATTTAAAAAGGCTCTGGCCTTTACACTGTTTTCCAATGACCTTATTTTAATGGGCTATCATACATATTCCATGTTGACATTTACGAAGTTTAGTATTTGTGCAAAACATGGTGCTGGCTGAAATGTACCCATTTGCATAGGCAAATGCAGGGGGGGTACGGTTGCCTGGAAACACCCCTACGCTTGCCAAGTGGCTCAAATTATGAAAACAATAGCAATGGTATATAATACGATTACTAGGGCTTCCGCCACATCATGCAGTTTAAGGGACAGCGCAGAACTTCTGCACATATACAGTGGTAGCAATTTCTGCCAAGTGTGTTTGCATCCTCAATCAGTGCACTGGACCAGAGTGTAGCTACCAGGAAGAAGAGACAGGAGTCTTACCATGAGGTGGGAGAATGTGTGCTTAGAAAGTGCAGTACTGGTTAGTGATGTGCACCGGAAATTTTTCGGGTTTTGTGTTTTGGTTTTGGGTTCGGTTCCGCGGCCGTGTTTTGGGTTCGAACGCGTTTTGGCAAAACCTCACCGAATTTTTTTTGTCGGATTCGGGTGTGTTTTGGATTCGGGTGTTTTTTTCAAAAAACACTAAAAAACAGCTTAAATCATAGAATTTGGGGGTCATTTTGATCCCAAAGTATTATTAACCTCAAAAACCATAATTTACAATCATTTTCAGTCTATTCTGAATACCTCACACCTCACAATATTATTTTTAGTCCTAAAATTTGCACCGAGGTCGCTGTGTGAGTAAGATAAGCGACCCTAGTTGCCGACACAAACACCGGGCCCATCTAGGAGTGGCACTGCAGTGTCACGCAGGATGTCCCTTCCAAAAAACCCTCCCCAAACAGCACATGACGCAAAGAAAAAAAGAGGCGCAATGAGGTAGCTGTGTGAGTAAGATTAGCGACCCTAGTGGCCGACACAAACACCGGGCCCATCTAGGAGTGGCACTGCAGTGTCACGCAGGATGGCCCTTCCAAAAAACCCTCCCCAAACAGCACATGACGCAAAGAAAAAAAGAGGCGCAATGAGGTAGCTGTGTGAGTAAGATTAGCGACCCTAGTGGCCGACACAAACACCGGGCCCATCTAGGAGTGGCACTGCAGTGTCACGCAGGATGTCCCTTCCAAAAAACCCTCCCCAAACAGCACATGACGCAAAGAAAAAAAGAGGCGCAATGAGGTAGCTGTGTGAGTAAGATTAGCGACCCTAGTGGCCGACACAAACACCGGGCCCATCTAGGAGTGGCACTGCAGTGTCACGCAGGATGTCCCTTCCAAAAAACCCTCCCCAATCAGCACATGATGCAAAGAAAAAGAAAAGAAAAAAGAGGTGCAAGATGGAATTGTCCTTGGGCCCTCCCACCCACCCTTATGTTGTATAAACAAAACAGGACATGCACACTTTAACCAACCCATCATTTCAGTGACAGGGTCTGCCACACGACTGTGACTGATATGACGGGTTGGTTTGGACCCCCCCCAAAAAAGAAGCAATTAATCTCTCCTTGCACAAACTGGCTCTACAGAGGCAAGATGTCCACCTCATCTTCACCCTCCGATATATCACCGTGTACATCCCCCTCCTCACAGATTATCAATTCGTCCCCACTGGAATCCACCATCTCAGCTCCCTGTGTACTTTGTGGAGGCAATTGCTGCTGGTCAATGTCTCCGCGGAGGAATTGATTATAATTCATTTTAATGAACATCATCTTCTCCACATTTTCTGGATGTAACCTCGTACGCCGATTGCTGACAAGGTGAGCGGCGGCACTAAACACTCTTTCGGAGTACACACTTGTGGGAGGGCAACTTAGGTAGAATAAAGCCAGTTTGTGCAAGGGCCTCCAAATTGCCTCTTTTTCCTGCCAGTATAAGTACGGACTGTGTGACGTGCCTACTTGGATGCGGTCACTCATATAATCCTCCACCATTCTATCAATGTTGAGAGAATCATATGCAGTGACAGTAGACGACATGTCCGTAATCGTTGTCAGGTCCTTCAGTCCGGACCAGATGTCAGCATCAGCAGTCGCTCCAGACTGCCCTGCATCACCGCCAGCGGGTGGGCTCGGAATTCTGAGCCTTTTCCTCGCACCCCCAGTTGCGGGAGAATGTGAAGGAGGAGATGTTGACAGGTCGCGTTCCGCTTGACTTGACAATTTTGTCACCAGCAGGTCTTTCAACCCCAGCAGACCTGTGTCTGCCGGAAAGAGAGATCCAAGGTAGGCTTTAAATCTAGGATCGAGCACGGTGGCCAAAATGTAGTGCTCTGATTTCAACAGATTGACCACCCGTGAATCCTTGTTAAGCGAATTAAGGGCTGCATCCACAAGTCCCACATGCCTAGCGGAATCGCTCCCTTTTAGCTCCTTCTTCAATGCCTCCAGCTTCTTCTGCAAAAGCCTGATGAGGGGAATGACCTGACTCAGGCTGGCAGTGTCTGAACTGACTTCACGTGTGGCAAGTTCAAAGGGCATCAGAACCTTGCACAACGTTGAAATCATTCTCCACTGCACTTGAGACAGGTGCATTCCACCTCCTATATCGTGCTCAATTGTATAGGCTTGAATGGCCTTTTGCTGCTCCTCCAACCTCTGAAGCATATAGAGGGTTGAATTCCACCTCGTTACCACTTCTTGCTTCAGATGATGGCAGGGCAGGTTCAGTAGTTTTTGGTGGTGCTCCAGTCTTCTGTACGTGGTGCCTGTACGCCGAAAGTGTCCCGCAATTTTTCTGACCACCGACAGCATCTCTTGCACGCCCCTGTCGTTTTTTAAAAAATTCTGCACCACCAAATTCAAGGTATGTGCAAAACATGGGACGTGCTGGAATTTGCCCATATTTAATGCACACACAATATTGCTGGCGTTGTCCGATGCCACAAATCCACAGGAGAGTCCAATTGGGGTAAGCCATTCCGCGATGATCTTCCTCAGTTGCCGTAAGAGGTTTTCAGCTGTGTGCGTATTCTGGAAAGCGGTGATACAAAGCGTAGCCTGCCTAGGAAAGAGTTGGCGTTTGCGAGATGCTGCTACTGGTGCCGCCGCTGCTGTTCTTGCGGCGGGAGTCCATACATCTACCCAGTGGGCTGTCACAGTCATATAGTCCTGACCCTGCCCTGCTCCACTTGTCCACATGTCCGTGGTTAAGTGGACATTGGGTACAACTGCATTTTTTAGGACACTGGTGAGTCTTTTTCTGACGTCCGTGTACATTCTCGGTATCGCCTGCCTAGAGAAGTGGAACCTAGATGGTATTTGGTAACGGGGGCACACTGCCTCAATAAATTGTCTAGTTCCCTGTGAACTAACGGCGGATACCGGACGCACGTCTAACACCAACATAGTTGTCAAGGACTCAGTTATCCGCTTTGCAGTAGGATGACTGCTGTGATATTTCATCTTCCTCGCAAAGGACTGTTGAACAGTCAATTGCTTACTGGAAGTAGTACAAGTGGGCTTACGACTTCCCCTCTGGGATGATCATCGACTCCCAGCGGCAACAACAGCAGCGCCAGCAGCAGTAGGCGTTACACGCAAGGATGCATCGGAGGAATCCCAGGCAGGAGAGGACTCGTCAGAATTGCCAGTGACATGGCCTGCAGGACTATTGGCATTCCTGGGGAAGGAGGAAATTGACACTGAGGGAGTTGGTGGGGTGGTTTGCGTGAGCTTGGTTACAAGAGGAAGGGATTTACTGGTCAGTGGACTGCTTCCGCTGTCACCCAAAGTTTTTGAACTTGTCACTGACTTATTATGAATGCGCTGCAGGTGACGTATAAGGGAGGATGTTCCGAGGTGGTTAACGTCCTTACCCCTACTTATTACAGCTTGACAAAGGGAACACACGGCTTGACACCTGTTGTCCGCATTTCTGGTGAAATACCTCCACACCGAAGAGCTGATTTTTTTGGTATTTTCACCTGGCATGTCAACGGCCATATTCCTCCCACGGACAACAGGTGTCTCCCCGGGTGCCTGACTTAAACAAACCACCTCACCATCAGAATCCTCCTGGTCAATTTCCTCCCCAGCGCCAGCAACACCCATATCCTCCTCATCCTGGTGTACTTCAACACTGACATCTTCAATCTGACTATCAGGAACTGGACTGCGGGTGCTCCTTCCAGCACTTGCAGGGGGCGTGCAAATGGTGGAAGGCGCATGCTCTTCACGTCCAGTGTTGGGAAGGTCAGGCATCGCAACCGACACAATTGGACTCTCCTTGTGGATTTGGGATTTCGAAGAATGCACAGTTCTTTGCTGTGCTGCTTTTGCCAGCTTGAGTCTTTTCATTTTTCTAGCGAGAGGCTGAGTGCTTCCATCCTCATGTGAAGCTGAACCACTAGCCATGAACATAGGCCAGGGCCTCAGCCGTTCCTTGCCACTCCGTGTGGTAAATGGCATATTGGCAAGTTTACGCTTCTCCTCCGACAATTTTATTTTAGGTTTTGGAGTCCTTTTTTTACTGATATTTGGTGTTTTGGATTTGACATGCTCTGTACTATGACATTGGGCATCGGCCTTGGCAGACGACGTTGCTGGCATTTCATCGTCTCGGCCATGACTAGTGGCAGCAGCTTCAGCACGAGGTGGAAGTGGATCTTGATCTTTCCCTAATTTTGGAACCTCAACATTTTTGTTCTCCATATTTTAATAGGCACAACTAAAAGGCACCTCAGGTAAACAATGGAGATGGATGGATTGGATACTAGTATACAATTATGGACGGGCTGCCGAGTGCCGACACAGAGGTAGCCACAGCCGTGAACTACCGCACTGTACTGTGTCTGCTGCTAATATATAGACTGGTTGATAAAGAGATAGTATACTCGTAACTAGTATGTATGTATAAAGAAAGAAAAAAAAACCACGGTTAGGTGGTATATACAATTATGGACGGGCTGCCGAGTGCCGACACAGAGGTAGCCACAGCCGTGAACTACCGCACTGTACTGTGTCTGCTGCTAATATATAGACTGGTTGATAAAGAGATAGTATACTCGTAACTAGTATGTATGTATAAAGAAAGAAAAAAAAAACACGGTTAGGTGGTATATACAATTATGGACGGGCTGCCGAGTGCCGACACAGAGGTAGCCACAGCCGTGAACTACCGCACTGTACTGTGTCTGCTGCTAATATGTAGACTGGTTGATAAAGAGATAGTATACTCGTAACTAGTATGTATGTATAAAGAAAGAAAAAAAAACCACGGTTAGGTGGTATATACAATTATGGACGGGCTGCCGAGTGCCGACACAGAGGTAGCCACAGCCGTGAACTACCGCACTGTACTGTGTCTGCTGCTAATATAGACTGGTTGATAAAGAGATAGTATACTTGTAACTAGTATGTATGTATAAAGAAAGAAAAAAAAACCACGGTTAGGTGGTATATACAATTATGGACGGGCTGCCGAGTGCCGACACAGAGGTAGCCACAGCCGTGAACTACCGCACTGTACTGTGTCTGCTGCTAATATATAGACTGGTTGATAAAGAGATAGTATACTCGTAACTAGTATGTATGTATAAAGAAAGAAAAAAAAAACACGGTTAGGTGGTATATACAATTATGGACGGGCTGCCGAGTGCCGACACAGAGGTAGCCACAGCCGTGAACTACCGCACTGTACTGTGTCTGCTGCTAATATAGACTGGTTGATAAAGAGATAGTATACTCGTAACTAGTATGTATGTATAAAGAAAGAAAAAAAAACCACGGTTAGGTGGTATATACAATTATGGACGGGCTGCCGAGTGCCGACACAGAGGTAGCCACAGCCGTGAACTACCACACTGTACTGTGTCTGCTGCTAATATATAGACTGGTTGATAAAGAGATAGTATACTCGTAACTAGTATGTATGTATAAAGAAAGAAAAAAAAAACACGGTTAGGTGGTATATACAATTATGGACGGGCTGCCGAGTGCCGACACAGAGGTAGCCACAGCCGTGAACTACCGCACTGTACTGTGTCTGCTGCTAATATAGACTGGTTGATAAAGAGATAGTATTCTCGTAACTAGTATGTATGTATAAAGAAAGAAAAAAAAACCACGGTTAGGTGGTATATACAATTATGGACGGGCTGCCGAGTGCCGACACAGAGGTAGCCACAGCCGTGAACTACCGCACTGTACTGTGTCTGCTGCTAATATATAGACTGGTTGATAAAGAGATAGTATACTCGTAACTAGTATGTATGTATAAAGAAAGAAAAAAAAACCACGGTTAGGTGGTATATACAATTATGGACGGGCTGCCGAGTGCCGACACAGAGGTAGCCACAGCCGTGAACTACCGCACTGTACTGTGTCTGCTGCTAATATAGACTGGTTGATAAAGAGATAGTATACTTGTAACTAGTATGTATGTATAAAGAAAGAAAAAAAAACCACGGTTAGGTGGTATATACAATTATGGACGGGCTGCCGAGTGCCGACACAGAGGTAGCCACAGCCGTGAACTACCGCACTGTACTGTGTCTGCTGCTAATATATAGACTGGTTGATAAAGAGATAGTATACTCGTAACTAGTATGTATGTATAAAGAAAGAAAAAAAAAACACGGTTAGGTGGTATATACAATTATGGACGGGCTGCCGAGTGCCGACACAGAGGTAGCCACAGCCGTGAACTACCGCACTGTACTGTGTCTGCTGCTAATATAGACTGGTTGATAAAGAGATAGTATACTCGTAACTAGTATGTATGTATAAAGAAAGAAAAAAAAAACACGGTTAGGTGGTATATACAATTATGGACGGGCTGCCGAGTGCCGACACAGAGGTAGCCACAGCCGTGAACTACCGCACTGTACTGTGTCTGCTGCTGATATATAGACTGGTTGATAAAGAGATAGTATACTCGTAACTAGTATGTATGTATAAAGAAAGAAAAAAAAAACACGGTTAGGTGGTATATACAATTATGGACGGGCTGCCGAGTGCCGACACAGAGGTAGCCACAGCCGTGAACTACCGCACTGTACTGTGTCTGCTGCTAATATAGACTGGTTGATAAAGAGATAGTATACTCGTAACTAGTATGTATGTATAAAGAAAGAAAAAAAAACCACGGTTAGGTGGTATATACAATTATGGACGGGCTGCCGAGTGCCGACACAGAGGTAGCCACAGCCGTGAACTACCGCACTGTACTGTGTCTGCTGCTAATATATAGACTGGTTGATAAAGAGATAGTATACTCGTAACTAGTATGTATGTATAAAGAAAGAAAAAAAAACCACGGTTAGGTGGTATATACAATTATGGACGGGCTGCCGAGTGCCGACACAGAGGTAGCCACAGCCGTGAACTACCGCACTGTACTGTGTCTGCTGCTAATATAGACTGGTTGATAAAGAGATAGTATACTCGTAACTAGTATGTATGTATAAAGAAAGAAAAAAAAACCACGGTTAGGTGGTATATACAATTATGGACGGGCTGCCGAGTGCCGACACAGAGGTAGCCACAGCCCTGAACTACCGCACTGTACTGTGTCTGCTGCTAATATATAGACTGGTTGATAAAGAGATAGTATACTCGTAACTAGTATGTATGTATAAAGAAAGAAAAAAAAACCACGGTTAGGTGGTATATACAATTATGGACGGGCTGCCGAGTGCCGACACAGAGGTAGCCACAGCCGTGAACTACCGCACTGTACTGTGTCTGCTGCTAATATAGACTGGTTGATAAAGAGATAGTATTCTCGTAACTAGTATGTATGTATAAAGAAAGAAAAAAAAACCACGGTTAGGTGGTATATACAATTATGGACGGGCTGCCGAGTGCCGACACAGAGGTAGCCACAGCCGTGAACTACCGCACTGTACTGTGTCTGCTGCTAATATATAGACTGGTTGATAAAGAGATAGTATACTCGTAACTAGTATGTATGTATAAAGAAAGAAAAAAAAACCACGGTTAGGTGGTATATACAATTATGGACGGGCTGCCGAGTGCCGACACAGAGGTAGCCACAGCCGTGAACTACCGCACTGTACTGTGTCTGCTGCTAATATAGACTGGTTGATAAAGAGATAGTATACTTGTAACTAGTATGTATGTATAAAGAAAGAAAAAAAAACCACGGTTAGGTGGTATATACAATTATGGACGGGCTGCCGAGTGCCGACACAGAGGTAGCCACAGCCGTGAACTACCGCACTGTACTGTGTCTGCTGCTAATATATAGACTGGTTGATAAAGAGATAGTATACTCGTAACTAGTATGTATGTATAAAGAAAGAAAAAAAAAACACGGTTAGGTGGTATATACAATTATGGACGGGCTGCCGAGTGCCGACACAGAGGTAGCCACAGCCGTGAACTACCGCACTGTACTGTGTCTGCTGCTAATATAGACTGGTTGATAAAGAGATAGTATACTCGTAACTAGTATGTATGTATAAAGAAAGAAAAAAAAACCACGGTTAGGTGGTATATACAATTATGGACGGGCTGCCGAGTGCCGACACAGAGGTAGCCACAGCCGTGAACTACCGCACTGTACTGTGTCTGCTGCTAATATAGACTGGTTGATAAAGAGATAGTATACTCGTAACTAGTATGTATGTATAAAGAAAGAAAAAAAAACCACGGTTAGGTGGTATATACAATTATGGACGGGCTGCCGAGTGCCGACACAGAGGTAGCCACAGCCCTGAACTACCGCACTGTACTGTGTCTGCTGCTAATATATAGACTGGTTGATAAAGAGATAGTATACTCGTAACTAGTATGTATGTATAAAGAAAGAAAAAAAAACCACGGTTAGGTGGTATATACAATTATGGACGGGCTGCCGAGTGCCGACACAGAGGTAGCCACAGCCGTGAACTACCGCACTGTACTGTGTCTGCTGCTAATATAGACTGGTTGATAAAGAGATAGTATACTCGTAACTAGTATGTATGTATAAAGAAAGAAAAAAAAACCACGGTTAGGTGGTATATACAATTATGGACGGGCTGCCGAGTGCCGACACAGAGGTAGCCACAGCCGTGAACTACCGCACTGTACTGTGTCTGCTGCTAATATAGACTGGTTGATAAAGAGATAGTATACTACTAATATTATATATACTGGTGGTCAGGTCACTGGTCACTAGTCACACTGGCAGTGGCACTCCTGCAGCAAAAGTGTGCACTGTTTAATTTTAATATAATATTATGTACTCCTGGCTCCTGCTATAACCTATAACTGGCACTGCAGTAGTGCTCCCCAGTCTCCCCCACAATTATAAGCTGTGTGAGCTGAGCAGTCAGACAGATATATAATATATATAGATGATGCAGCACACTGGCCTGAGCCTGAGCAGTGCACACAGATATGGTATGTGACTGACTGAGTCACTGTGTGTATCGCTTTTTTCAGGCAGAGAATGGATATATTAAATAAACTGCACTGTGTGTCTGGTGGTCACTCACTATATAATATATTATGTACTCCTGGCTCCTGCTATAACCTATAACTGGCACTGCAGTAGTGCTCCCCAGTCTCCCCCACAATTATAAGCTGTGTGAGCTGAGCAGTCAGACAGATATATATATATATAATATTATATATAGATAATAGATGATGCAGCACACTGGCCTGAGCCTGAGCAGTGCACACAGATATGGTATGTGACTGAGTCACTGTGTGCTGTGTATCGCTTTTTTCAGGCAGAGAACGGATTATAAAGTAAACTGCACTGTCCTCACTAGTAAACTCTCTCCACTCAGTCTCTACACTTCTACAGTAACAGTACTCCTCCTAGTCAGCTCCAGTAAATCTCTCTCAGTCTCTTATAATCTAAATGGAGAGGACGCCAGCCACGTCCTCTCCCTATCAATCTCAATGCACGTGTGAAAATGGCGGCGACGCGCGGCTCCTTATATAGAATCCGAGTCTCGCGATAGAATCCGAGCCTCGCGAGAATCCGACAGCGTCATGATGACGTTCGGGCGCGCTCGGGTTAACCGAGCAAGGCGGGAAGATCCGAGTCGCTCGGACCCGTGAAAAAAAACATGAAGTTCTGGCGGGTTCGGATTCAGAGAAACCGAACCCGCTCATCTCTAGTACTGGTTCTATTATATTTGTGTATTTATTTATTATGGCATGTTTAACCTTTTCCTGACAACTTATTTATATTATTTAAATGTTTGATACAGGCTATACTATAGACCATCTATAGTGTTCAATATTATTACTGTTTTCCATACAGTATACAGTGTATAAAAAGACCAATGTGTACATTGATGTACAGGGTCGTTACTAGGTTCTTCTACTGCTACCCTAGACTACAGCACTTTCTCCAGTGCTCCACAGAGTGGCATATTGTGGACTGCATTTGGAAACCCCCCCCCCCCCCCACCCCACCCCCACCCCTCTAGAAATCCTGCGTTTGTCACTGATTTGTAAAGCACACACTGGGCATGATTCAAGTTTTGGAGCAAAAAAAGGAGCAATTTGCACCTTGATACAACTGTAGATGGTATTTGGCTGTAGAACAAGAAATCCTGCAGCACTGGACATTGAAAGTGCACTATTCTGGGGGGCGTGGCCTGACAAACTAAGAGGAGGCTGTGTGTGGGGAGAGCTCCTCCATTTACAGCCTTGCATACCCCCTCTATCTGGGGTTATTTTGCACCCCTGTAGCTCTACACACTGCCTGGGTGTACCCTGTGACCCTGCAGTCTCCCCCTCTGAGCCGCGGAGCTGGGGGACATGGACGCTGGTCCCCACAGGTTGCGGCTTAGAAAAGAACCGGAAGCTGGGACGTCGGGTGAGAGCCGCGGCTGGGCTGTGAGCTCTGGAGTGTGCGCTCCGCACTGGAATGCCTCAGCCGCCCTGTCTGTAAAGAAGGAGATCCCCTGGCAAAGTAAGGGACCGGCACCCTCCCCCCCATCCACGCTGTATTTTTGGAATATGGTGCATTCTGTACGTGATCAGTATGATATACCGGCGGCCGGGATGCCGACTGTCAGTATACTGACAGCGGCATCCTGGCCGTCATTATGCCGACAGCGGGGCGTGTGCTTCAGTATAAACAACAACTTCATAATACCTTTAAGTATACAAGTGTCTTCCACCATTTTACCTCTCAGTACACATAGTGGCCACCATGGTATTTATTTCCCCAGTACACACAGCTGGATGCGTTAAAATCCCGACGGTCGGGATCCCGGTGCACAACATAATGGCACCAGAATCCCGACACACAATGGAAGGCCGACGCTGGAATCCCAAAAGATAACAGAACACTGACACCAGAATTGCGTTTACCGCGGGATCCCAATCCTACAGACAGGAGACCATTACACTGGGGATGGGGTGGTTAGGTTAAGGTGACCCCCAGGGGACTTAGGGTTAAAGTGCGGGGGGAGAGCAGAGACAGTTTTCCCATTACACCAACTACGCAAGCACGTACAGCGCCAGCCAACAGAAGGTGCTAGTTGCTTGCACTCAGGCAGCGACTGCAACCTGCATGAAATACAGCAAATCAGAATGGTGACAGCAGGTGCTGGGTAACAGGGGGAGCACTTATTAACTGGGCCTAGCGCCCCTTAACTGCGCACAGGTCAGAGGCCTGACATAACCCACGGGCCTAGCGCCCGCCTAACATAGGGGTCATATGGGTGATGTCGAAGTCGAAAATATTACACCCACATGCATCACGTGCAAACATCACACAGAGTGGCCTCCGTGCGTGTGCTTGTTCTGCCGTGCGTGCGCATACAAGCACGCGGCGTACATTGGCTTACGAAGTCCTGCGTATTAGCGCATGGTATGAGTAAATATGGTAGCATACGCATTCACATGGAAAAGCCACAAAAACATATCTGATATTTAATTCACATAATGCATAATTTACACATAGCCTACACGCACCACACCAGCAAGTTACATTTGCTTCAGAGGTATAACAACAGAGGGATTCAACTTTACAGGATATGAGGGGACAGAATTAGAATAGGATGTGGTGTTTGGTATCCAGATATACAGTATTTCAAGGGCAATATTCCGATGGCAGTTTGCAGAATGTAGCATGCTCCCGCGCATAGATATGCACAGGAATACAATATTAATATCACACTGTATTTACTGTATTCCTGATATTCGTCGGGAACCCAGTGGAGGACACCTGCAAGTGCACCTGGACCAGTCATCGCCCACCTATTCAAACCAACCTATGACCCCTCATGTACTGTAAATGACCAGCCCTTTGACATATGAAAGAAGAGATTACAGTTTCCTTTGTACTATGTTTTGGACAATTGTATAAAAGCCAAGCCTCCTGGCCGGTCCCAGTCTAATTCTCTGAAGGTCATCTTGCTAGACTGACTGAGGACCGGATCCGGGTGGCGCAGGCGAACAAACGTATGTATCCATTGGTTGTAGCTTTTCTTTTGTATTGTTGTATTTCTGTTGTATCCCCTTTTAAGTAAATATTTGTTGCTGCGTTTGACCACAACATAACATATACAATTGGTGTTGCATTCCTTTCCTGTTAGGGGTTTTAAAGTGTATTCCGCAG
The DNA here is from genome assembly GCF_028390025.1 of Pseudophryne corroboree. Lineage (NCBI taxonomy): Eukaryota > Metazoa > Chordata > Amphibia > Anura > Myobatrachidae > Pseudophryne > Pseudophryne corroboree. The sequence goes on along the minus strand of NC_086446.1, from coordinate 111,839,910 downwards.
CACGTGTAGCTACTTTGTGCTTACAACGCGTCGACGTGCTTACACAACGTGTACGCAATCATAGAGGTTTATCTCACACACACTGAGTGGTCGCAGCGGCCCGAACACTTGTGTATTAAGGTATTGCTTTTTCCTGAAAGTTAAACCAACTTAACTGTTGGAAGCTCGCCCAGTTCGCCACATACTTACGGACTTGCAGGCCATAACAGACTTTGGTCTATCAACAAAGGGTGGAGACGCGTCTTAAGTAATTTTGTATTGTGTTTAAAACGATCTTGTGTTGTTAGACCACGTTTGTTCTGTATAGTCTTAGAGGTGCTGGTTCAACCCGAGGGACAAACAGGAAAAAAAGCCGTCTATTATTTGTGTGTAACTTTTGGCGCAAAAGCAGTCACAAAGCATACCGATACTTTGCATACATTCTCACATATTGTTGCCATAGGTTATAATAGTCATTATAGATCTGTGTAAGGTCGGATACGTTAATTTGCTATATATTTGAGATAGTGTGTTAAGGGAGTAATTATAAAAACACGAAACGCAGTTCCGGCCTAAATGTTTAGGTATACACTCAAAAGAGGTTTACCTTTGGGGGTAACTTCCGGCGAGTGTAAGGAACAATTGTGTATTGTGTAAGTGAGCAGTAGTATTTTGTTGCTCTCATTTATCGCATGTTGTACACGTGGTACGGTACGTGATGTAAGCGTACAGGAGCGCGCACGTGCCGCAGGGACGTGCACGGTTGCGTGTTTACACAAGGTTGCGTGAAGTAGCGAGTGCAAGTTATAACCACACAATAGGTATAAATTTGAAGGTGGGATAGAAGACATTTATACAATAGCAAATAACTATCCGATTTTAAAAGCAGATTATTATAATATTTTGTTTAAACTGTACTTCCTCTGGGATAGGCTATCAATCAAAAGGACTGATATTTTTCTGTACAGAAGAACATTGTGTATTTGTGTGAGCTGAAAGTAGGAGTGGATGTATTGAACCCCAAAAAAACGGGATCCCCTGGAAAAAGCACCTGAGCTAGAAAGGGCTCAGCTGCAAGAAGGGTCGCAACCTAGCGCATTAACCAAGTTGGCACATACTAGAATGTGTTGCAGGAGCATGAAAGGTGTTTTTTTCTTGTTACACTCCGACTGAGGAGCGCAGCTTAAATTCGACTCCCGTGATCGTAGGGCATATAGATAACAAGTATCTATAGGCCGAGCGATTGGACCGCGCATCCGTGTGTTATACGCGGCGCAACGTGATACTATTTGCGTTATTTTGCGCAGGTGTGTCATATGCGCTTTGTAGAGCATACGCAGATGTGATTGTGTAAACAAGGGGTCTTTCGCTGATTTTCTGCAGGAAATCTTCCTGGTGGACATTCACTGGAAAGGGTGATCGATAAGGTGTTTCTCATCCTACAAAAATTCCAGTGGAAAGATACCGAAAAGGAATTTTTCGCCGGCCCTCTCAGGAAAATATTCCAACAGAACCTCCACTGAAAGAAATTACGGTGCTGAAGGGTCTGATAGCAATCCAAGGTTGGGTACATTGCAATCCCACTATTTACAGTGGGTCATAGTACAGGCCAGCGGGGGCTGGAGTGAGTGAAAGCACTCAGTAAGAACTTTCACCATCTGCTTGTATTGTTCATTTGGTGTTTGTGCAAAAAAGCCCACAATGGGAGCCAAGTGCACAAGCGTGAGACATTCAGCAGCCAGGGTTCAGGCTGAAGAAGAAGGGCCAAGAGGGTCTGCAAGGTTGGTAATGTGTGGTAAGTATAATCCACACGTTGAGGCTTTTTGTGATGAATGGAGATGTATGACTGTTGGGGCTAAGCATAATTTACTAGGATGGGTAGTTTTAAACCAGAGGTACTACAGAATGTAAGGAATAGAATATGTCTGATCAAGTCTAAGAAACAATGGATCAGACATAACGACTGTTTAAATATATGGCAACAAGAGGGAGATGTGCAAACGGAAGTGGCTCGCACAGCAAGTTCCAAACCTGACAGGAATGTGATTGCGAGCGCACCACCACCGCCATATGTCGATGGAGAGAAACCAGCTACAACCAATGGTACATTAGGAAATGATAGCAAAATGCATAATCAGTGTATTAACCCTAATCCCTAAAAGTTGTATCCTGTTTTGAATTCTCCCCAAGGTTGTGAGGAAGACAACGAGCCTAGCATGATATCAGCACTCTCCCTTGCAGCTACCATGCAGGACACTCAGGTGGGCACGGCCCAATCGGTGAGAACAGTGGTGATGCCCCCAGTGGAGGGGCGAGTGAGGTCGTGTCCACTGGTAAGTATGGAACCGTCCATTATGCTGAGACAATATCTCCCCGTATTATAGAGACAAACAGAAATGAAGTGGTTGCTTTAAACCTAGTCAGGGTGATTGCAGTCCCCAATGGGAAGACTGGTAATCAGGGAGTAACCCCCATCAGGAACATTGCAATGCATAGTCCTTGGTCCCGAACAGAACTGAGGTCAATTATGTCAGAATTCCCCGATCCCAGAAAAGATCTAGTCGTATGTCAGAAATTTATTATAGAATTGGTCAATGCCCATGAGCCCACAAACAAAGATTGGCGTATAGTGCTAAGAGCGAGTCTACCCTCTAATTTTGACATCCCAAAATTCATAGCTGACTGCAAACTAGATGTAGAAGTACCATGAATACAGCCAGGAGAATGTAAGGTACATTAATATACAATTAGGATTGTATTTCCCTACTGTTGTTAAGTGGAACAAAATTTTCTCCATAAGACAGAAGGAAAGTGAAACGGCATCCGAGTACTTCCATAGAGCGCTACAGGAAATGGCTAGATACACTGGGATAGAGGCTATAAAGGAAAATGCCAACCACAGGGAGGTAGCTGTCTCTGTACTAATGGACAGACTAAAGGAGGAATTGAGGACCAGAGTGCAAACCTCTCTGCCAAATTGGAGAGGTATCACGGTGGCTGCACAGATAGAGTCTGCAATAGAGCACCACGACCGAAATATCACTAAGTACAGGGAGTCTCAGGGGGATAGGTTGATGCTGGTAAGTATACAAGGGCTGGAAGGGGCGTCCAACCAACCTGAACCCCAGACCCCTGATGATTGGAAAAGGTCGATAACATGTTTTAATTGCAGGAGGGAAGGGCACGTGGCCAGGGATTGTAGGAGTAATGGGACACATACTAAATATAGACCCCCTAGACCAGAATACGAACTACGGTACCAAACACATAGACGTGATCAGGGAACACATAGGAGAGATTACGAGCCACTTAGGGGAAGGATCCTGAGGAAGGATTTATGGGGGTAATTCTGAGTTGATCGCAGCAGCAAGTTTGTTAGCAAATGGGCAAAACCATGTGCACTGCAGGGGAGGCAGATATAACATGTGCAGAGAGACTTAGATTTGGGTGGGTTATTTTGTTTCTGTGCATGGTAAATACTGGCTGCTTTATTTTTATACTGCAATTTAGATTGCAGATTGAACACACCACACCCAAATCTAACTCTCTCTGCACATGTTATATCTGCCCCCCCCCCCTGCAGTGCAAATGGTTTTGCCCAATTGCTAACAAAATTGCTGCTGCGATCAACTCAGAATTAGGCCCTATATCCGAAACGCATTGGTTTTGTTTCATAAGGACCCCAGGCTTGACCCTTCCACCTATTTGGATACCCACTGGATTGACGGCAACATCTAAAATCAATAGTGGCTGAGACCAACCCCCCATTCCATCTTAGGGGTGTAAGTGGAAGTGGCCTTGCCTGTTCACAGCAGGGTACCTTTTTTGTGTATTTGTAATTTTATTCTTTTTAGTTTCACATTTTTGGTGAAAATAAAGTACTGTGTTTTAATATAATAAGAATACAGGGTTGATTTTTTAAAAACCGTATGGAAGACTGTATTGGAAAGCACAGAAGATCCACATGAAGGAAAGGACATAAAAGATACCGTTTGATACCTATAGGGCTTGTCATAAAGGTAAGCCAGGTTTTAATGGGCTGATGTTTTATATGTCACAATATCATGAATAGAAGAAGCTATGAGAAACCCTTAAAGAAACCTTTATGGGAACGTATTGTTTATAATAGAGGTCAGTGTCAGTGACACAGCGGATTGACTGTATAAAGAGTGAAGATTTTCTCATATGTAGTACTATACTTTGTTTCTTTGAGGATTCTCAGGACATAAGAATTTCTGATTTAAGCAGTGCTTGGAGATCGTTCATTAGTGCCTAATACGGCAGCAGTGTTGTCACATGAAAGAGGGTGTCGGGCCAGAATGGCACCGCAGGGCGACGCCCCCTCCTCAGCAAGCGCCCCTGGCATGTGCCATCCTGGCCAATGCGTAGATACTCCCCTTCCCCTCATATCAGTGACTGCAGAGCGAAGACTCTCACATGGACTTCGGCAGCAGCCTGGGTAAGCGTACCCCACCAGCCCTTTCTACTGGATTGAAATATACTGGGCGGCAGCCATCTTGCAGCCTGGTATACTGATTAAGCAGCTCCCTAGCTTTTATAGGACTGGTTTCTGCAATATATTTGAGGGTCTCTGAAGGGGGATCTGCTGCTGCTAACCATTGGGGAGATAAGGGCCGCCGCAAGGGCCGCACTTGAAGTGGGAGATTTCTGGCAGGGATTTCCAGTGTGGTGTTTTGACCCCCCTTTTCACTTTGTTTGACCGCTATATTGGTCTTTGCCCGCACCCATCTGTGGATTACAATTTTTTTTTTCCAAATTTGGCTGGTAATTTGGAGGATGGCTAGACCCCTAGCCCTTTCAACCATGCCAATGCAGATCTAATACATGTGTTATCTCCTACCCTTTGTCATTATCTACGAGATGTCTTAATACTGTAGTTCTCAGGACCACGGAGCCTTCATTTTTTTCTATCTCCTGTGTTTGGGAACAATTTTCTGTTTTCCTAGGTGCCTTCAAGATGGAGCAAACCATTGAAACCTGTCTCACAGCTTTCATTTTTCAAGTCGTCACCACAACCTTCCAACCCTAAAACTACTGGGACCCCCACTACGGACTCAGTCTTTCAGATTCCTTCCCCTATGGCGTCCCCCTCATCTGCGTCTGCAGCCGCTTCGACTTTGAACTAGGTTGGGGATGACGACGCCCTCACTGTGGGTACTATGAAGCTACTTCTGTCTCGTTTTAAGGAGGAAGTTGCAGCCGAATTTTGTACCACCTTAATGGCATGTCAACAATCTATAGACGACCTGGGTGGCTGCACTATTCACCTGGAAACTAAAATGGCCTAATAGACTCTCATGATGCGCTGGAGGCGGAGGTGCGGCTTTTACGAGACAAGGTCATGGATTTGGAGGATAGATCACTACGCAGTAACCTTACACTGCGTGGTGCTCCCGAGTCTGTGTCACACAGTAGTATGCAGGATTACGCAGTGGCCTTATTCAAGTCTCTGTTGCCTCAGACCTCCCTCGCGGATTTGCTTATTGATCGGATACATCGGTTGCCTAAGGCCAGAGCGGCTCCGGACAATGCCCCTAGAGATGTCCTGATGAAGATGCGTTATTATTTCCATGTCAAAGAAGCCTTACTGAAAGCATCTAGGCTGACGTCTGACACGTCTTCTGCCCTTGGCGAGCTTCAACTCTTCGGAGATTTGTCTGCGGCTACCCTCTTTAAACGACGATCGTTTCATCCTATCACTGCTGCCCTTCGAAAGGCTAATATCCCCTATCGTTGGGGTTTCACTACTAAGTTGTTAATTTCCCGGGACAGCTCCACTGTCTCTATACCTAATGCAGATGATGGGGTGAAATTGCTTAAATTATGGAACATTGCGGTTCCCCCTGCGACTCCTCCCTCTATTTTTTTATTTTATTATTTTCTTCTTTTATATGAATGTTACTCTGCAGGACATTTTGATATGTAGTGAGAGATGCTGGGTAGACTCTACTGTTTTGATTATTGTGTTGTGACCATGCTGTAGCGCTTTGTTCCACCTTCTATGCTTTCAATGTTTTGGTCACGTATCTGTATAATTATCTGCTTTTGTATTATTAAGATATTCTCGTGTTTATTATTTTGGAGTACGATTATAGGGTGGTGGATAGGAGATATGCCACTACCCCTCCTGTAGGTACACAGCCGCCACACTATGGTGACTGGTTATGATCTCAAGAGATTAATTTAGTTTTGGTTATTCTATTATCCCTATGTTTTCCCACCTGTTCCTTTTATGTGTTATCCCTTCCATATCAAGTTCATGTACGGGAGTTGGTCCACAGAGTCGTCAGCTCTTTTTGCAGTGAACTAGGGTGCACGTAGTCTCTATTAACGCTAAAGGGCTTAACTCCCCCCAAAAGCGGAGATTGGCCTTAAATAATTTTCATAAGCTTAGGGCACATGTGGTCGCAGTGCAGGAAACACACTTGCAGAGTAAGAATCCCCCCCTTTTTACTAATTCTCGATACCCTCATTGTTATACTGCAAATAGGACCGCCAAGAAGGCTGGTGTGGCTCTTCTTATAGCGCAGCACTGCCCGTTTGTTTTATCTTCCAAATACAGTATGAAGACCTTGACGGAAGATATTTAATTTTAGTTGGTAAATTAGACAAAGTTGACACTACTCTGGTCTCCTGCTATGCCCCAAATAACAAACAAATCTCGTTTTTTAGAACCTTTTGTAGAATTCTCCAGGATCATTCAAGAAGTGCGCTCTTGATTCTTGGAGACTTTCATATGGTCTTAGACCCTAGTATTGACCGCTCCCGCCCAATCCAAGCCCTTCGTACGAGTCAACCCAGGATCAAATTTGGTCAACTGCTAGCTGAATATGCGTTATATGATGCATGGAGGTCCAAACATCCTATAGTACGAGACTACACTTTCTATTCCTATGTGCATAGTTCTTATTCTACAATAGATTTGGCATTGGTGGATAAGTGGACATTAGCATCTATAAGCAGGATTGATATATTATCGATGTCTTGGTCGGACCAATCGCCTCTTGTGCTGGTTTGGGATATCAGTAAACAAGTAGTTCCTCATGGTCCCTGGAGACTAGGTACACACCTTCTTGCTCGCCCGGAGGCTCACCAAGCCATCCTGCAATATCTAGATCTATATCTTGCTACTAATCTCCCCGAAGATACATCCGTTTATACCCATTGGTGTTCTTTGAAGGGCGTAGTTAGAGGCTCTGCAATTCAAATAGCGGCTAGACTTAAACGAGATTATAGAAATAGATATGCTTCAGCTGAAAGAGAAGTGGCCCGATTAGAATCTGCACAGAAATTGCTCCTGCTAACAAATCCCTTTTTAAGCAGCTCCTTGTTGCCCGAGCAAGGTAAACAAATTCGCTTTAGCGGAGGTGCACCGCAATCTACAGCGGCTTAATCAAAAGTAATATATTCTTGGCAATAGAGTTGGGCGTTTACTGGGGCGTAAATTGAGAGGGCATAGAGCTAAAGAACGTATACAAGCTGTCTATACGTCTAATGGCGTTAAAGTCACAGACCCGGTTGAGATAGCTAATACATTTGCTGAATATTATTCCCAATTATATAACCTCAAAGATGACCCTAGTACCCTGCAACCTACTCTGGCGGATATTAATAGGTTTTTGGATGGGTTATGTCTCTCCGCTATTGATTCTGAGATTTGTGAGTCCCTTAGTTCTCCTCGGTCACTAGGAGAATTGGAAGCAGCCATAGATTCTTGTCCCCTGGATAAAGCACCTGTCCCAGATGGTTATCCCTTAAATTTTTATAAAACTTTTAAATCTACCCTTGCCCTGCTGTACCTGTCAATCTTGAATGAAGCCACTGGCTCCACCTGTTTCCCAAAGGAGATGTTAGAGGCCCGAATAGTTAATATCCCTAAACGAGGCAAATCACCCACAGTGGTTCAAAATTATCGTCCAATAGCATTGCTGAACACTGACCTTAAATTGTTTGCTAACATGGTTGCGAATAGATTATCCCCTCTTTTGCCTTGTCTGATTGATCCTGATCAGGTGGGCTTTGTGCTAGGCAGGCTAGCGTCGGACAACACGTACAGGGTTATTAATATCATTGAACACTGCCAGGTGCAGGGCAAGCCTCTATTAATCCTTTCTTTGGATGCAGAAAAAGCTTTCAATAAACTCCATTGGGAATATTTACAGGCTACCATGCACCATTTTGGATTTGCAGACAGGATACTCAACTCTATTTTGGCTTTGCATTCCTCGCCGTCGGTTTCGGTTTTCAACAATGGCTGTAATTCCGCTACATTTAATATTACTAATGGTACACGTCAGGGATGTCTCCTATCGCCTCTGATTTTTGTTTTGGCTGTTGAGCGAATTAGGTCATTAGAATCGATAGTGGGCCCGGTTATAGGGGGGACACCTCATAAAGTCTGTCTTTTTGCTGATGACATTTTAGTATTCCTTCTAGAGCCTCAATCTTCTCTCCCACATTTACATTCTCTCCTGGATTCCTATGCGACAGTCTCCTACTATAAGCTGTATACCACTAAGACTGAGTCCCTCCCTCTGAATATTTCTGACAGTGCACTTAAGCGCCTGAAGAATGATTATAAATATGCGTGGCAACTTAGATCGCTTAAGTATTTGGGTGTAAATATTTCTACAAAAAGACACCTATTGGGGTGTAATTACGATCCGCTCTTTCAGGCGCTTGAAATGTTTATTAAAGATTGGATGATGCAAGAGGTCTCCTGGATTGGGAGGGTGGCGGCTGGGAAAATGGTTCTTTCACCAAAATTGATGTACCTTTTCCATACTATCCCCAGGCCTTTCCCTAAAGTTATTTGTAACAAGTTTAACCGATTATTATCTAAATATATTGGGGGGGGTGCAAAGCCGAAGATAGCAAGAACCACTTTAATTGCTCCGACGCGTGTGGGTGGGGTGACGTATCCGGATTTAGAGATGTACCATACTGCTTGTTTGCTTAGTCAGGCTAGGGATTGGTTTACTCAGGACTCTTTTAAACAATGGGTATCTATAGAACAGAATGCTGTATTTCCCTTTACTCTGCCGGACTTGCTCTGGTTACCCACCACATTAGTTCCTCCCAGAGTTGCTGTTTGTACAGCAGTTCAAGCAACGCTATCTGCGTGGCGAACTGTGACTAGATCTATCCCCACTGGTGCTTTGCCCTCCCCACAGTTGTCTCTTCATGCTATAGCCCTAATGATCCCTGATTTACAACTACATAATTGGCATGACCTAGGCCTCTCTACTCTACAAGATGTCCTCCTAGATGGTGATTTAATCCCCTTTTCCTTCCTCTGGGAACAATTTCACATACTTAAACAAGATTATCTCCAACTGCGGCACTGGTTTCAAGGTTGCCTTCCCAAACGCGTCCGCCATACTGGTCTCCGTAAAGTATTGATAACTCTTCTAATGCCCAGAAGTAATAGAGGTGGCATCTCTAGATGGTACCAGCATCTTGTTGTTGAATCCTGTAATGGGGTATTTCCATCACAGACTAAATGGGAAAAAGACCTCTCTAATGTTTTTACTGAACTTATATGGAAAGCTGTATTTAAATCTTGTTTTAAAATTTCTAAATGTGTGACTCATTCTGAAATGTATTATAAATTGGTTCATAGAGTATATTTCACACTGGAGTGACTACATAAGATTTGGCCTGATGTCTCCTCTAGTTGCTGGAGGAATTGTGGGATGATGAGAGATATCCTTCATATTTTTTGGCTATGTCTGGCAATACAGTCACTTTGGAGTGAGGTGTTTCTTCTTATTTCTAATGTACTGGGAGTGGTTATTATAGCTGACCCCCTCTTAGCACTTTTCCATTATTACTCTGGTGAGATGTCTAGTTGTGATAAATACCTTTTGGGCCATATTCTTATAGCCTCTAAGGCCGCTATCGCACAGAAGTGGAAGTCGGCCATCGGCCCTACTATATTGATGATAGAAAATAAAGTTCACCAACATTTTTTTTGGAAACAGTGGAATATATTTATTCCTCAAGGACTTCTTCTATCCATAGGAAATAGTATAGATGGACCCTATATAAAGAGAGATCAGGCCAAACTTGTGTTTATGGTGCCTCGGCTGACCTATCAGTACTGCGATCACCTGGGTCATACACGACCTCAAATTGTTGAATGATGCAGACTTTCTGTTACCTTGCTTCATTGTGTTCTACCTTCGATGTTGTATTATGTTTTTCTTGGTATGTACTCTTCCTCCCCCTTGTCTTTATTAGTTTTTACTCTATCCCTTCCCTTTTTGTTTTGTATCTTACTATTTGTGTAAAACTTCAAAAAAAATGTAATATATATATATATATAAAAAAGAAAGTGCACTATTGTGCATAACATCACTCTACCCACTATGTCAGGGGCGGCCAGACTTTTGGAGTCGGTGATCTACTGTGAAAGCTAAAAAGCTTTTGTGATCTACCTAGGAGGAATAATAGCGAGCGCCGTAGGCGCGTGCAAAAAAAGGGTGTGGCATAACAAAAAGTGGGCGTGGTATAACAAAAAGTGGGCGTGGTATAACTAAAAAAAGGGACGTAGTCTTGCTGCACAGAGTGTAATGACTGCCTCACACGAAATAACACATTGGCCCCAACAGGTAAAAACCTCAAATACATATGCCCCCACAGTGCCAGATACACATGCCCCCACAGTGCCATGTGCCCACAGTGCCAGATATGCCCCCACAGTGCCAGATACAGATATGCCCCCACAGTGCCAGATATGCCCCCACAGTGCCAGATACACATGCCCCCACAGTGCCATGTGCCCACAGTGCCAGATATGCCCCCACAGGGCCAGATTACAGATATGCCCCCACAGTGCCATGTGCCCACAGTGCCAGATATGCCCTCACAGTGCCATGTGCCCACAGTGCCAGATATGCCCCCACAGTGCCAGATAGATATGCCCCCACAGTGCCATGTGCCCACAGTGCCAGATATGCCCCCACAGCGCCAGATTACAGATATGCCCCCTCAGTTCCATGTGCCCACAGTGCCAGATATGCCCCCACAGTGCCAGATTTGCCCCGACAGTGCCAGATAGATATGCCCCCACAGTGCCATGTGCCCACAGTGCCAGATATGCCGCCACAGCGCCAGATTACAGATATGCCCCCACAGTGCCAAATATAGCCCACGGTGCCAGATATGCCCCCACAGTGCCATGTGCACGCAGAGCCAGATATGCCCCCAGTGCCACATATGACCCCACAGTGCCAGATATCCCCCACATTGCCAGATATGCCCCCACAGTGCCAGATTACAGATATGCCCCCACAGTGCCAGATATGCCCCCACAGTGCCAGATATGCCCCCACAGTGCCATGTGCCCACAGTGCCAGATATGCCCCCACAGCGCCAGATTACAGATATGCCCCCACAGTGCCAGATATGCCCCCACAGTGACAGATATGCCCCCACAGTGCCATGTGCCCGCAGAGCCAGATATGCCCCCAGTGCCACATATGACCCCACAGTGCCAGATAAGCTCCACATTGCAAGATATGCCCCCACAGTGCCATGTGCCGACAGTGCCAGATATGCCCCCACAGCGCCAGATTACAGATATGCCCCCACAGTGCAAGATATGCCCCCACAGTGCCAGATATGCCCCCACAGTGCCATGTGCCCGCAGAGCCAGATATGCCCCCAGTGCCACATATGACCCCACAGTGCAAGATATGCCCCACATTGCCAGATATGCCCCCACTGAGCCATGTGCCCACAATGCCAGATATGCCCCCATAGAAGAACTCACCATTGCTGTGTGGAGAGCGCAGCGCGCTCTCCTGTCTGCCGCCCTTCTCCTCAGTGTGATCTCCGGCGGTGACGGCAGCGTGTATAGCTCAAATCAGGTGCCGGTCCGCGAGCTCTCATTAAATGACGAACTGGCACCTGATTTGAGCTATACACTCGGCTGTCACTGCCGCAGGCCAGACTGAGGAGGCAGAGCAGCAGGCAGGAGAGGCGCAGCTTCGGCTGGGCTTCGGCTGGGCGGCGGATCGCGATCGACTGGTCGCATGTCCGCGATCGACCAGTCGATCGCGATCGACTGCTTGGCCACCCCTGCACTATGTGCTGCTATAACTGTTCACTTAACCAGTATTTCAAAGAACAAGAGGATAACAAGTTATCTTGTGTGTGGTGCACATTAGTATAATGTAACTTTTATTCAGCATACATTAAAAGTACAGTACAACTGGAGGATATTTAATAAAATTGTTATAGGTTTAAAGAAGTATCATAAAGTTCTTGCATTTTGATATCATTTTCCACCAATTAGCTGATTTAATTCCTTGGTAACCTCAATTATCCTCTTTCATAGCATTTTCTGGGCCTGATTCAGAGAGGTACACTAATGCAGCTGGAAGTGCGATTTTCTTCACTTGCAACTGCATATATCAGCAAGTGAAGCTTGAATTTTAAATGTTTATATTTCTGTGCAATTTCATCTCAAACGCATATGCATTCTGTTCCACTGTTTGTTCTGTTCCTCGGTTTATAATGTGCACTATTATAATTTAAATAAGAATTTATATTGATTTCTTTTGTGTATGTAGAGGTTACAATCCTATTGTTTAAGGCCTTGATGGCCACATCCAGAAAAGTAATTTCAGACGTGTGATAAGAAAAAGTGAAGGATAAATTATATGTGTTGGAATTAAAAGAAGAAACAAAAGAGGAAGCAGAGAGAACGTCCCCATCCCAAATAATAAAAAGATCATCTATATAATGGCCACGGAAGACCAGGCTCGATGGCCAGCCACTTCCCCACACATGTGCATCCTCAAAGTCGCCCATGTACAGGTTGGCATAGCTGGGCGTGAACCTGGTCCCCATGGCCGTCCCCATCACCTGTAAATAAAATGTGTCCAAAAATAAAAAATAATTATGTTTGAGAATGAAAGATATAGACTTTGATCAAATTTGCATTTGTTCCTCACTGAGGTCACCATCTTGTTTCAACCTTCTAAACATTACATCACATTGTTTAGAATAAGTGTGTATAATGCAGACACATCCATTGTAAGAAATGCATATGCATAAATTAAGCAAACAGAAATTAGTTGTTTTAAAGTAGAATAAACAACATGAAATACAGTAGAAATACTTATTTCAAAGCACCAGGTACAAAATACCTTTAATAATATTAAAATTTATTAATATGCCAAATGGGTTTTAGGTTCTTTCTAAGCACCATAATATATGCACTACTCTGCCCAGGGTGATTAAGACTTTGGGTGAATCTTGAAGCTGGGGGGCAGTGCATGGTTGTGGCACCTCTGGTGCAGTTAGGCCTCACCTGCAATTTTGAGTACCAACAGAGACCCAGGTCTGTGTAATCAGTACCACACCCACTTCAGTGGCTGAGTCAGTGCTTGCATGTTAGTCTGAAGCTTACTTGAGCAGGTGTTATAGTATTCTATCCCTCTTTGAGCAAGGTAGTAGTGACTTGCTAGCAAACTCCTAGTTTAGATCTTTGATGTATGCTCCCTGCATTATTTCTTAGTCCACAACTTTGTTTATTCAATTCCCAACTTTCTATCAGTTCTATGTGTCTTGTATCCTTTTATTCAAGTCCATTGTTTACCCAGGGCCATTGTTAATGATATCCTTTGCATGTCCATCCAAGAAGTGGGAGCCACTCAACTTTAATCCTCTTTGCAAAAGCTAGCTGCTGAAGGCCCATCAAGACAATGCAACCAGGCACTTGTTAAACCTGTAGAGGTTTGTGTTCCTCCTGCTTCAGTCTTGTATGCTCCATTTTATTGTGTCTCTGCCCTGTTTATGTCATTTGCTGGGATGGGGGGGGGGGATTTATCAAATCCTGGAGAGTGATAAAATGAAGATATTGGTTATATTGACCAGTCCGCTTCTGTCATTTTTCTAGTACAGCCTACAAAATGACGCTTAGAAGCTGATTGGATTCTGTGGCCAACTTCTCTACTTTATCTCACTCCAAGACTTGATAACATTCCCATGTGAAGTTGGTACCTGACTGACTACCCATTTCAATTTTGACTGTATGCCATACTTGCATGCTCTAATGGGACATTTGGAAGTCCTCAAAATATTGTATTGCAGACTTCAGAATCTTGAGTTGCTTTCTCTGATGCCCTGAAAAGTTGGCAAGTCTGCAGGAGGTGCTAACTCACTGCCACCCACTGCATGAGTGAATAAGGTGGTCAAGGCTGTTTGATTGAGCACTTTATGCCATAATGTGTTGTTAAGACCCTGCTTCTGCTTTACAATGCTGGTATTTGCTGCATTGTACAGGCTTAGTGATAAAATTGTGGTGCCACCACCCTCCTGGCTGCGCTTCTCCCACCATACGGGAAGCAGTTACCTAACCGATGGCCGGGATACCGGCGGTCGCTATACTGATGCCGGCATTCCAAACATGAACACTATCCCGGCGTCAACATACTGACGCCGAATGGGATGCCAGCATCACAATACCGACAGCTAGCATCCCAAACTTCCTGACAGTGGGAGGTTAGATGTAGGCAGGATAAGGGGGGTTAGGGTTAGGTGGAAGCACGGGAAAGGTTAGCTTTAGGGACCGGGGAGGGAGGGTTAGGGTTCGCACATAGAAGGGGAGGTTAGACTTAGGCATCAAGCGGGGAGGGTTTGGTTTAGCCAGCGGGGAAGGGAGGGTTAGGGCTAGGCACCACAGGGGAGGATTAGGGTTACGCACCCACAAGGGAAGGGTTAGGGTAGGGAAAGGGTGAGGGTGAGGGGTCTTACACGGGGGCACTCGGGATTATGATGGACGGGATGCTAGTGATGGTATGCTGACCACCGGCATCCCATCCATCGGTCATTCATACTGATCCCCACCATACATCCCACCTGCGAGACAATAGGAAAGGTATGCTCTATGCTATATTTCTACAGATTATTATATATTATGCTATATATGTGTGCTTATATGCCTTTCCCTTTTTGCTTAATTTGGTACAAAATGCTTAGAATGGCTAAGACGCTCCACCACGAGTAGCGATGGGATGGATTCCAAAATATTTCTTTGTCTAAAAACAATCTGCATAAAGTAACAGATTAAAGTATCATATTACTAAGAAAAATCACTTGGCGTGGCTATGTTGCTGATTTCATTGCATGGGTAATTTGGTCATACAGTATGGCTTAAATGAGGGAAGGTGTATGTGGACACATCTGTTTATTACTCCAGACTCCTGTTTTTAGTTCTGCTTTTGAGAGAGTATGTAATGGGCTCCTGCCTATGGGGGGGGGGGGGGGGGGGGGTAGGGGGGGAATGCAATGGGGGGTGAGAATCAGAAGGTGGGAGATTTGGGGAGAATTGCTCTGTGGCTTTTTTTTTTTTTTTTTTTTAAAGTGGCAATCATTTTTATGGCCAAATCAACCTTGTTTTGCAATGTAAATGAATGCCAACTTAAAAAACAAAACAAGAGGAATTCTCCCAGAATCTCTCACTTTCTGATTCTCACACCCTATTACATTCCCCCCAGATCTCAAGAAACATTGTGGTCTATTCATGAAGCACTGAAAAGATAGGAGAAACAGACCAGTGGAGAAGTTGCCCAAGGCAACCAATCAGCATCTCCCTTACATTTTATTGAATGTTCTTGAAAAAGGCTTCCTTCAAAGCTGATTGGTTGCTATGGACAAATTCTCCACTGGTCCTTTTCTCCACTGTTTTCAGTGCTTCATGAACAGACCCCAAATTTGAGAAGAATCTCTCACTGTCTCTAGTCTGGTCTGGTCAGGTTCATATAGGAAGCATTTGTAAACACTGTGCCTTACACTGCATGAAAGTGATGTCATCATGTGTAGTAGCAAAAAGACGTTGACTAAATACATTGATTACAGAAAGTGCTTAATACAATGTGTTTTGCAAAAAATAGAAACATTATAAATTCAAGCCATTCCTAACATTATTTTACAGTCTTTATTTTATGAAACACTGTGGATTTATTGGGATAATATTATGAGATTGTTCAGCAATGGTAGCATGTTGGTGCACAGGTTAGCTTTACAGTTTCACAGGATTTAGGTCATAGGTTTGTTTCCAACTAGTGTCTCATCTGTGGAGAGTTTGTATGTTCTTCCCATGTTTGTAAGGGTTTCCTCTTATAATAAAAAAAAAAAAAACTAAAAAACAAAAACATATTGGTAGGGTAATTGGCTTCTTGGTAGGAAACATACATGGGATCTAATGTACAAAACTGTATGTGCGCTATATAAATAATTTTTAATAAATTAATCATTGGAATCTTTCTAAAACCGCCAAAGTTGGTAGTGGACAGTTACATTCTTGAGTACGGCTTGAAACATCAGCATTATTCTGAATCACAAACACCTGCAAAAAAAAACAAAACCACAGGATATTTAAAAAATATTTATATCAATCAAAACATCAAATAATACTAAGGACTCTAATTAGTAAAGAAAAGAATGCTTTCCTCCACCGTTTTATCTGGAGAAAGAAATGTTTACGTACTCAATATTTACATATATGACATGTTCAGAGAAATTAGTGATTTCTTCATCTTTTTACTCATCTACCTAGTTCTTTCAGTCCACATACTGTAGATTTCCAAACATAACAGCATCTTTTGATGGCATTATGTGTAATTTCTTGCCTGCTATAGCATCACGCCTATAATCTTTTGGTACTGTTTGGCTTACAATGTCAATAGATGCCATTTGCATATACTCAATGGTTAGTAACAATATTCAGCAATGTTTCAAACTCTCAGGTTGTTTCTCCAATTGCAAATAAACCATAGTATTTATGCAAATAATATGTTTGGAGTGTTGTTCTCTTTTTATGTATTAACAATTAATATTTTGCTCACAATACTTTGGTACCCTTCTTGAAATTGAATTACTTCTACTTTGGTTGCCCATTTCTACCTCCTACACCACCCCATCCTCTCTCCAGCCTCTATCCTTATTCTGCACTCAGTCTTACCTCAGTACAGAGGCGGATTGTCCATAGGGCTCAGAGGGAAGATTCCCGGTGGGCCGACGCACCAACGGGCCCTGTTTTGTTTGAGTACATGTGGTCCTATTAATAGACATAATAAATAAGATGCAAAATAATTTGCATATATGAAAATTACTTTGCCACTTAGCCTGTGATTGCAGATGATCTAGTGTATGCTCTGTCTGCCTGCTTGGCTGACATATAAGATTGAGTGAATAGTGATTGGGATACGCGGTTGGTGTAATAAGCAAGAAAATATATCTTTCTAAAGAATTATATAGTTTCCTAAATTCTAAAGGTGTATCATGTAATGTGCTCATAATATTTAATTTTATTTCCCTTTAACTTCCCCCTTGATGCTGGACATGCCCACTATCTGGAAAGTATTGGGGGAGGGTGCTGCTGCCATGGCCCATGGCTAGACCTTACACCTCTGGTGCTGCCCATGTGGGGCCACTAGTACAATTTTTTTTCCAGGGCCGCCTTTTGTTCCCAATCCGCCCCTGCCTCAGTCCCAGAGATATAACGCACTACTGATTCAATTATATGTGTACATATAAATATATGTACTGTATCTATGTGTATATATTTATATATAAAGTACTGTGCAAAAGTTTTAGGCAGGTGTGGGAAAATGCTGAAAAGTAAGAGTGCATTAAAAATAGAAGTGTTAATAGTTTATTTTTATCAATTAACAAAATGCAAAGTGAAGGAACAGAAGAGTAATCTAAATCAAATCAATATTTGGTGTGACCAACCATTGCCTTTAAAACAGCATTAATTTTTCTAGGTACACTTGCACACAGTTTTTGAAGGAACTCGGCAGGGATGTTGTTCCAAACATCTTGGAGAACTAACCACAGATCTTCTGTGGATGCAGGCTTACTCAATTCCTTCTGTCTCTTCATTTCGATGAGGTTGAGATCACGGCTCTGTGGGGGTGATATAATAATTTCCAGGACTCCTTGTACTTCTTTATGATGAAGATAGTTCTTAATGACATTGGCTGCATGTTTGGAGTCATTGTCCTGCTGCAGAATAAATTTGTAGCCAATTAAATGTCTCCCTGGTGGTATTGCATGATGGATAAGTAACTGTCTGTATTTCTCAGCATCAAGGACACCATTAATCTTGACCAGTTACCCAACTCCATTTGCTAAAAAGCAGCACCAAACCTCCACCATGCTTTACTGTGGCCTGCAGACACTCATTATTGTACCGCTATCCAGCCTTTGGCAAACAAACTGTCTTCTGTTACAGCCAAATATTTAAAATTTTGACTCATTAGTCCAGAGCACCTGCTGCCATTTTTCTGCACCCCAGTTCATATGTTTTCATGCATAGTTGAGTTGCTTAGACTTGTTTCCATTTCAAAGTTATGGCTTTTTGGCCGCAATTCTTCCATGAAGACCACTTCTGGCCAGACTTCTCCTAACAAAAAATGGGTGTACCTGGGTCCCAGTGGTTTCTGCCAGTTCTGAGCTGATGGTACTGCTGGACCTCTTCCAGTTTTGAAGGGAAGTAACCATGATGTGTCTTTGATCTGATGGGCAAAGTTTCCTTGGCTGACCATAGCATCTATGGTCCTCAGCATTACCTGTTTCTTTGTGATTCTTCAAAACAGCAAATTTTGAAACCCCAGTCTGCTTTGAAATTTTTGTCTATGAGAGACCTTGGCCAGTATTTACTAAAAATCCGAGTTTGGTCGATTTGTGTTTTTTTTTCTAAGTCCCAAACCGGGAATTCACTAAGCACCAATCTCGGCAGTGTCTGGTCTATTCGTAATGGTTTGACTGACAACGTCCCGAAATACGAATGAATAGTCCATCGGTCAAACGCGGCTGTTATTTCATAGAATACGGGAATTCACTATTCATTCGTATTTGGGTGTTAGTCTCTGAGGGCTCAAATGCGGTCGTATTTTTTTGCGATTCGTTAAAAAAAGCAGCAAAAAATAGACCTGCTTTTTTCAGTCGTGTTTACATGTGTTGGCAATAAAAAATCACTCACACCTGAATTAGGATGCCTAAAAAAGGATGTTAAGCCCATTTCAATACACCTACACTCAGAAATGGCAGCAGGACTGTGGGCCAGTGATCTTTTGTGTGCTGTGGGATTCCTCCGACTCAGACATCAGCCTGTAAGTACCCAGGGCCAAGAAAATGAACATGGTCAGCAGGTTGTACCGGTTCCGCGGAGGCTGCGCAGGCCTCGTTTTTTTAGGGGGCGTTTAAACTTGAACGCATTGTCCGATGATAAGGTCATACAGATGTTCCGTCTAAATCGTAACAACATTTTCCGTCTCTATGACCTTGTCAAACTGGGCCTAGACCCTGAGACAGCACGCTCTCGCCCTGTCTCAGGCCTGCACAAACTCCTGGCTGTGTTGCACTTTATGGCTACTGGCAGCTTTTAGGCTGTGTCTGGGGATGTCATAGGAATCTCACAGCCCTCATTTTCAAGAATCTTAATACAGGTGATGTATACCTAACAACCTCTTCTGTTTTGTGTTTGTTTTAATTTCTCGGTGGCCAGTTCTGTCATAAAATATCATGTTTATTGTTCGTTAAAATGTTCACACAGGTTTTGGCTGTTTTGCAGCCCCACATCGAGGCCTCAATCTGCTTCCCTACCCAGGAGTCTCAGTGGCATGCCGTCAGGGTAGATTTCTATGAGCTGGCTGGCATGCCCAATGTGCTTGGAGCCATAGATTGCACACACATTCAGCTGAGACCACCTAGGGGCAGGCAGCACATATATACTAACCGCCATTTTCAACACTCCACAAATGTGCAGGTGGTTTGTGATGCAAATCTCAAAATAATGAGTGTTGTTGCTGGTTACCCTGGGGGCTGCCATGACTCCTTCATCCTCAGTCAGTCATCCCTCTTTGATAAGTTTGAGGACGGACAAATGCCAGATGAATGGCTGCTGGGTATGTAATTTGATATGTATAGGTCTGCGTATACTTTGTCCAAATACAGGGGCAGATGTATTAGCCTGTAGAAGGCATAAGGAAGTGAGAAACCAGTGATCTGTGCAAGGTGATAAAGGCACCTGCCAATCTGCTCCAATATGTAAATTGACATTTAGGAACAGATTGTCTGCTGCCTTTTTTACCTTGCACTTATCACTTGTTTTTCACTTCCTTATGCCTTCTACAGGTTAATACATCTGCCCCACAGTGTGTTACTTATGTGTTGCTGTATCTTAACATGATTCACATTACTATATCTGTCTTTTAGGTGATGGAGGATATGGCTGTTACTCTTGGCTTCTAACTACATTGTCCCGACCTGATACCCCTGCTGAACACAATTACAATAATGCACATAAGTCCACGCGGAATGTGATAGAAAGATGTTTTGGTATGCTGAAATCTAGGTTTCGGTGTCTGGATAAGTCTGGTGGACTTTTGTTGTATAGTCCCTCCAAGGTGACTCAAATTGTGTTCTGCTGCTGCTTTCTTCATAACATGTGTTTGCAACAACATCTGCCACATGTTGAGGAGGAGGAGGAAGAAAGCAGCCAGCAAGCAGAGGAATTAGAGACATCTGGTGATACTTGGAGTACTGATGTAGGGAGGCAGGTTAGGCAACAGATCATAAATCGCTATTTCTAAGGTAAGCTTGGTTTGCTTATTTCATTTGTTGTGTCTTCATAAATAGATGTTTTGTGTTTTTTGCCAAAATCCATTACTCTGAATGTGTCTGTCTCCTTGACACATACAAACATACCCTCGCTGTAGGCTTAAAAAATGTTGCATGTGTATTGTGTGTTTTTTTAATATCAAAACAACAGATTATGAGTGGCATGCATTAAGTCTGGATAAGTGTTCGAAATCTTGCAGTGCTAATTTCTTACAAGCCAACATCAACCATTTAGTATTTTACTTTATCATTGTGTGTAATGTCCTAATGCACAGGTTCACAAACTCAGCCCTCAGGACCACACACAGTGCATGTTTTTCAAGTAACACAGTAGAAGCACAGGTGTATGAATTACTCACAGACATATGTTAAAACGTTCACATGTGGAGCTAATTACGTCACTTGTGATTCTGTGAGTAGACCTGCAAAACATGCACTGTGTGGGTTCCTGATGGCCGAGTTTGAGAACCTGTGTTCCCAAAAAACACTCCTCAACATATAATATGTTAGCCTTGAGGAAAACATGTGTCCCTATGTGTGATGCACCATCATATTTAAGACTCACAAACTTACTGTAATCTTGAATATTTATTTTACTCATGTTTGATGCTGTAAACTTGATGATGTGTAAGTAAATACACAGTTTTCAACACATATACATTATTGTACTTTTTTTTTTAAAGGGTAAAAGTACATATTTGTTTGTGTATGCATCATGTGTAAAAACATGCTTAATAATTTTTAACACACACAAACATGTCCCAACAATACTGACATCCATTTGGACAATGTTTTATAAACAAAACAAAGGCAACATATTAAAAGCTTTTTACGCCAGTCAATTGAGTTCATCTTGTAATGTTGTATAGATAAGATAGCTAAGATATGTATCACTAACATTGTAATTTGGATTGTCTGCAGGCAAAGAGAATAATTGGAATCTAGAAAGAGTAATGATTAGAAAAAAATCAAGTGGTTAGTTTACTTCCTGCTAAAGACATTCAGCCTGGCAGGCAATTATTGTATCTGCAGGCAAAGAGAATAATTGGAATCTAGAAAGAGTAATGATTAGAAAAAAATCAAGTGGTCAGTTTACTTCCTGCTAAAGACATTCAGCCTGGCAGGCAATTATTGTATCTGCAGGCAAAGAGAATAATTGGAATATAGAAAGAGTAATGATTAGAAAAAAATCACGTGGTCAGTTTACTTCCTGCTAACATGTATGTGTGGCTACATCAGCTTTTTCCTCCTCCAATACCCTAAAAAAAAGAAAAGGAATAAATGTGCGTAATATTTTTTTCTATTATTTTGGCCCACTTATAATTAATGATGTTAAAAAAGGGTCAAGGAGCTAAGTGTGATATTTTGTAAACCATCAAAAACACTTGCAAACTATTTTGTGTTAATTTTCCCAAATGTCTAACTTGTTTTTTTAAGTTTTTTTGGGTGGCTGCTTGTCCTGGCATTTGCCTTTAGCACTGTCATGTTGGCGTGCTCTGGTGGACCGTCTTGGTGGTGATGAGACTGGCGTGATATTTGGAGTAGTCGTACCAGAACTGCTGGTTGTTTGCTGTTGGTGCATGCATCTGAGAGTTTCATTCAGGTTAGTGAGGGTGGCATCGAGTTCATGTGTAGCAGCATTTTGATTGTCTACTATTCTGATTAAACTTTCATTAATCTTTTGACTGTTTTGAAAAATGTTCATATAACTTTGCTGTTGTCTGTGCTGTTCTTCCATTAGTCTGAGCTGTTCTTCCATTATGCGCTGTAAGTTGCCCATGACCTGTGTAATGTCTGTACGCATGACTTCCATGGTATTGCCTATTCTGGTTGTTTGCTCATTTTGTCGACTCAGATTTCTTGAGATTCTTCTGAGGTGAGATGGTAGGCTTGCAAACATTTGTGTCTGCTTACGCAGGCAATCTTCATTAGTGGCCTGCTGTCTAGCCCAAATGGTCCAAAACACCTGATCAGGACCTTGTGTTCCTGGTGTTGTTGGGCTGTGTTGTGGTGGTGGTGTGCTTTGCTGGGGTGGTGTACTCACAGGTGCTGGGGGCTCATTCCTTGCATTAATGGCAGCATTTCTAAGATGTTTGTCTCCTCCATGTCACTGTGTTGGTGTTGTTGCGGAGGGATGCTGGTCCCAGGACTCGAAGCTGAAATATTAAACATATCTATGTTAGCTATCCATATGTTTGTGAAATGATTAAAAAACACTACACATGGAACACATGTCATTCACTGTTGCTTACAACTATTCTGCCTAGCAACATCATCACTCATAGCTTAAATGCATACATATGCCTGTTTGTGGCAAATGTGTCTGGTTACTTAATTGTGAAAGCAAACACTTTAGTTTTATTGTAGCTCACACATACTCCACCATAAAAAAAACATTGGAATACATAACGTGTTACCTTATAGCTTTGTTCCAACAAACATAGTAATGTTTTTGAATATATTTTGCAATGTAACCTAAAGCACATATGAGAGTTTCAGAACAAAAAAAACTTGTCACAAAAAAAAAACCATGCTTTTTTGTTGCAGCATCTTATACCCAATGTCATACTGTATGACTCAAGTGGACATACATATCTTTACTGGATGTGGACAAGGACATTTAGTTTGGATTCCATTTCAGCTTTTACTTACTGCGGTAAGTATTTTTGTTTTGGAAATGTTTTGACTTAATGCGGTTATGACTGATTATGATTATGTTCTGACATTTTTCACTTTGATTCCAGTTTGATACTCACAATCAAGATGAGGGGAGTGTGGATGACGTCTTGGAGGTGTGTCCATAATTTGGAGTGGGGGCACCGAACATACGGACGATAATCTTCGTGGCGGGGTAGCCTGCTGTGTTTGTGCCGGGACAGACGACCTTGCTTTCTTTTCCGCCACAGGTTTCTTGTGGTGATGTCTTCCAGAAGAGCCACTTCTGCTGCTCCATACTTCTTTTGATGGACCTTTTAATGAAAGTGCAATTTTGTTATGGCCATTCCTTTACAAGCATACCCTATACTACAATGGACACTTTACCTGCTTCCGCAGCGTCATCATCATCAGATGTGTTAGAATTTACTGGCCGACGAGTAGTACTGCTTTTTTCAGACACTGTATAAAATGAGATATATTCATAAATCATGCTATTGTGTGTACATCCACCCATTATGCTTATAAACAGTTTTACATTTAGAAATGCTTG